>NW_009737286.1:0-20776 GCF_000703405.1 Apaloderma vittatum
TATTTTTATACTCAATAATACAAATATATATATATATAATGTATTATAAAATAAGAAATTTGTGTGAATATGTTTGTATATATACTCCCTAGCACATGTCTCTAGTAGGCAGTGTAATGTTAATGTAAAGTATTTGTAGCTAAGATTTTTAGTACTTTTGTTTTCTTACATTACATTTATTTAGAAGTCTGTATCAACTGTAACAGTAGACTGTGTGTACCCAGAAGTTTTTTCCTCAAATATGAACAATCTTACCGAGGAAGGTGCTGTTAAATGAAAATGCTTTTTATATAAATGATCATTGAATTTACGTGCTGGAACCTACAGAGAAAAAGAAATTCCAGAACCCAACATTGTTTTGGCTTTTTCATGTAGTTATGTTCATTGTCCCATGATTGTATGTGTTAGAATAGTGTATCTGAAGTAGATACGTTTTCAAAAGGTAAAAAAATATTAATAACTTTTTACATAAAAGGAGGAGATTTAAATTAAGATTTGTTGGGAAGTATAATATTTAGTATTTTCCACTTTGAGTTATTGATCAAGAACAGTTAATAACACATTAAAAGATGTAATTTGCTAGGTTTTCTTTTCTAAGGAAACAAGGAGCAAGACTTTTTAGACTTTTTTTTTCCCTTTTCAGTATGTGAATTACATGCTTCCAATAGTTTCAAAGTAAACATTTTCTGCTTCATACTTAGTGTTCACTGGGGGACTCTACCTGCTTATTTTGGTTCATTGGAATTGTCCTGATGCTTTCTTCAGTTGCACAAATAGTATGTCTTCAGTTTGAGAAGAAAAAGGGAAATGCTGAGTAATTACACATGAGAAAAATCTTTTCTGTGCTCTAGACAGCTGGAAGTAACTTGAAGATACCAAAGTAATATTGAGCTTTTAATGGTATTAGGGAACCATGAGCATATTGACTTTTTTTACTTGAGACTTTTTATCTCATGTGTCTTTGAGTATGTGTTTATCACACAAAACAGTGATAGTAGGTGGTGTGACCTTTTAAATTCTTGGAGCAATAATAGCATGTGCTCTTCCGATGTCTTGCACTGGGTTTCCAGCTACATGGACTTGCATCTTTTTTTCTAATTACTGTCCAGCAATATATTTTAAACTGCTACCTGGCAAAGTGGAAGTTTTCTATTATAGTTGAGCTACGTGCCTGAACTTAATGCTTAATGACTGTAATTTGCAAGATTTATACTTTTTTCATGCTTGCAACTTGTAATTGATTGCAGTGACCAAGCAAAGCTGTGTTATACCTAGGGCAAGAAAATGAGGAAGCAGGAGGGCGCAGAGTTGCTATGTGTAAGGTGATACAGATAGGAGGATTATCAAATGTGTCAGTATGTATTGGTATCATGTTAGAAAAAATCAGTGCATGTTTGTTCATTTATAATTTGGTTTTTATTAGGAGCCAAAACTGAAAGGACAAATAAAAAAAGTAGCTAGCATGGCTTCGCTTACAGCAGTTTGTGAGATAATGGATCAGAAACATGAAGTGTGTCTTGAATCTCTCCCTTCTGTGGATGCTCTGAAGAGATTTATTTCCTTTTCTCAATTCAATGAAGTATTAAAGAAACCATCTTACATAGAAGAAGGAAGTAGGTATGTCTGTGCTATAGCTTCAGTAATTTTCCAGAGTTAATTTGATTAACATGGAGCAATGACAAAGATGCAGGCATTTCCTTTTCTGTTCTTTGCTAACTTTTTGCCAAGATAAAAATTAAGAATGCTGTACACAAGCTATTCATTCGCTTGCTCTTTTGTCTTAACGTTCAGGTTTTAGAACGTTAAGACAGCGTTACCTGATCAGACCAAAAGTTCTTTTGCTCAGTTCTCTAGTGCCATGAAGGCAGAGCTAGTGTTGGACTTTGCTTATCCTTATGCCGGCTTAAATATTTATGGACTGCACAAAGCCATAGCATATACACAAGCGAGTTTAAATGAAAATTATTTACTGTTGGAGAAGGAAAGTCCAAAGCAAGCCTGAGGGCCACAAAACAAATACTTGGGTAACAAAAAATTGTGGCCAGTGTGTATTGATGTTTCCACTGAATATTCTCCCAGATGTTTATGACTAATGAGACTGCCTGAGCCCAGAACTGTTTTTTCTGCCTTTAAAAAACTTTATTTGTAGATTTCTTTTCCATAGACTTGTCCAGGGTCCCCTTGAACCTGTGTAAATTTTAGTGTCTTCAAGTATAGTGAGTTTGTACAGTTGAGTTGTTCCTGCTGGTGTAGGAGTGTGCAGGATAAATTAATACCATATATATTTAAAAATAATATTCTTGCAGGTTACGTGAAGAAACAACGTCCCAAGGATGGGGCAAAATTGCTGCACGCTATGTTCGTGACCAGTGGATATGCCTTCGTTTCATTTTAAATTCATTTCCAACACTGGCTCAAGACTATGAAGAAACTTCAGAAGTACCATTATCTAGAGTCGAATGGTCAAGGACAATTCTACAGTCTGCATTGGAAGCCCTCACTATTCTTCCGTCAGACCAAGTTTTACCTGTGCTTGACTGCATGAAAGTCCTTGTTCCTAAGGTAAAAGATAAAAACTACTGTGCAATATTGATAGTTTTGGGGGTGTTTTTTTATCAAGTGTAACACTTCAGTCTTCTCTTTATTTTCAGCTTCTGGACTCATCGGAGTCTCTCTGCATAGAAGCATTTGATTTGGCTTGGAAAATTATATCCTCTTTGAGCAACACACAGCTAATATTTTGGTCCAATCTAAAAGCTTTTGTTCAGTTCATCTTTGATACTGAGATTCTCGCTGTTGCTGCAAGTGCAAAGGGTCAAGCGTATGCCAAAATAAAAGAGGTCAGTTTTAACAATTCTTTCTTTGGAAAGGGAACATAAATTCTGTGTGTATCTAAAAATGTATTTTACTTCCATTTCCTTTCACCTACTGGTTTGAATTTTCCATTTACAGGAAGTTAGTAGTTTGATAGCACTAAGGCACTGAGAATTAGAGTGAAGATAAACAAATATATTGTTCTTGTAACACAGAAAATGAGAAGTATTATTTATTTGATTTTTAGACTATTCAGTATCTTCTGCATTCAGTAAAATGTTTTGGGGGGATTTTTTGTCTTATTTATGTTATGTACTTGGTCTTGAATATTTTGATCAGGATTTGCCACCTGGACTGTCACAAACGATTAATTTTCTTGAAAAATTAAACCTTTTCTCTAGTTTAGTCTTCATGAAAATACTTTCTTAAATGAAAAGTTAGAACTGTTCAAAACTTTCCTAGATGCTGTTGAATAAGCCAACTTAAACTGCTTCTCCAATGACTTTTTTTGTCTTTTCTTGAGGGTCCAGATGTAGAAAACATAATCATAGTCACCTTAGAGTTCTATTTAAGACCATGTGGTAGAGACGCCTCCATAGTTAAGAAGAGAAACAGCCCACAATGACTGCAAGACTTTTACCAGAGCGGGAATACATTATAGATTAGTTACCAGTATATCTGTGTACTTAGACTTTGCATAGACCTATGATCACATGCAGTGCTTTGCACTTTGCAGAGAAGTCATACCAGGAGGGGTTGCAATTTTACTTTGAAGTCTCTATACGCAGCTCTGTCCTGGTGTCACATTCATTGCTGTAAATAATGCCAAATGTCTTGGCTTTATTTTCAACTTAGACACTCCAAAACTATTTTTAATAGAATGCAGAAAAAAATTACATTTCCTAGCTATTTAAAATTGCTGTATTGTCTTAAGCTTCTTAAAATATAGTTCCATTGATTTTTTTCTTTGTTCTTTTTGAAAACTTGCTTCAAATGAATGCTACTGTTATCCACTTTAAAGTCGGTTAGCTTTTTCCTTTCATGAGTATCTGTAGTGAATAACGGTATTCAGTATTGTGGTAACTGATGGGCTGTGATTATTTTCTTGGTTTCGCTCTGATCTTAAAGTTTGTTTAAATTCTTAGAAATTACTGTCATAACTTCATCATTAGTGTTTCAAGCGTTTTATAAGGTGTGTTTTGCCGATGTTGAGAGTCTTGAGTCTGTGTGACAGCTATCCCATTGTCTGCAGTGGGACACACCATGACAGCAGGCATCAAGGAGCTAACGAAGGTCTCCTATACTCAACAAAGGGCCTCTGGTCAAGCCACCTTCTGCCCCTTCATAAGAAAATGAAGATAAAGTTCCCAAGCAAGTGCCTCCTTACGTATATTCTTATCCCACTCCTTGGCAGTCTCTGTTGCCATTGACTGGCGCAATGGCTATGTAGTTTAAGCTGAAGAGAAAGAAAAATGTGGAACTGCCTGGTATTTATTTGTCACAGAGACAGAATTTTAATTTTGTCTACCACAGTGCACTCATATCTTCTTCATAATAGTTAGAAGGGGTGGAACAGAGGGATGTTTCTGAGCCAGAAGAGGGAATGTTGCTGTGGTGAAATCCAGAAGGGCTTCCACAGAGGTGCCCAGAGGACCTCCTTCTTAGGCTTCATTTCAGCTGCTGCACTTTTCCTTTTCCTTTGTGATTATTCAAATGTCAATTGTGCTGGAACTTAAATTTCTTTCGTGTATGCTGGACATTTATTAGGTTATTGAAACAACTGAAAATCATTCCAGAATTGAGAAATGCATAGTAAAAAGTCATGATGCTTCTCTACAGGGAAAAACAATAGTTCAATTTTGGAATAATTAGGAAAGTTACAGTGCTTGTCTTTGCACTAAAAGAAGTGTTTGGATTCTTTGTAAAAAGACCAGATGTTTCTGGCATTTTATTTTTTTTTCCCAGAAAGTGTTTCTTCAGAGTACATTACAGCGTTTCAGTTTAAGCTCTTCATGAGCTGCTTGGTGCCTTAATCCTTAGCAATTCAGAAAAATTTCTCTATAGGAACAGAGTTACAGTCAGAGAATTGTCAAACTATCAAAAGTGTTATTTTGAGTGGGGAAGAGAAGGGGAAGATAAGAGCTGTTACATTTTCTGGAAAACGATTCTCATGGATAGCTCTAACTGATGTTGTCAAAAAAGAAATTTATAAAAACCCCACTTGTTCATTCTGAATCTCCCTGTGCTTTCCCAAATGATTTCAGTTTCTTCAATTTCTTTTCTTCAGTTTCTTTTCTACTAGAAAAGGAAAATTTTGAGGCTGTTTTTCTTGGTTTAGTTTTCTTTTTTCCCCCGAGAAGTTTTAGGTAGCAGTTTCTTATATCTTAAATACGGCCTCCTCAAACCCAAAAACTTAAGTGGTACAAATGCATTTTTTCCACTTCAACTCAAACACGAACTTGTAACTTCAACACACAGGCAGTGTTGTGTTGGGATTTTTTTTTTTTAAATTTATAAAGATGGATTAAAAACACCGGGTTTGTACTCATGAAGTTAAGCCCAGGTGCAGTTGCTCCAGTTGCCAGGAGTTTCATGTAAAGCATCTGGTGTTTTATCTGTTTAAACACAGATCAATTGTGTCTTCTCTAAGACAAGCATGTCCTGGGCCAGTCGTTGCCCATCAACCTGCCTGTGTAATCAGGGAATTTTAAATAGATTGAAGCCACCCTTAACCTGAGCAAAGAGGGGATGAAGAATATCAGACCTGCTAAAATCACTGCGGTACTCATCTAATAATTCTAGCACTTCTGAAAACTAGGTTTTGAATCTTCTATTTCTTCTTCTTTTCAGATAATTTTCAAGCTTATAGATATGTCCACTACCAGGACTGGAGTCTTCAACGTAGTTGTTAGTCATTGTTGTCGATCTTGGATATTTCCCACAGCTCATGAGAGAACTACCTTGACAAATGCTTTCTTAAATGCTGGAAATTATTGTGAACTTATCACTGAGGCTTGTGTCTTTGGGACTGTATTTAGGAGAGATCAAAGGTATTTAAAAATATCTTTGATTATATTTGTTATTTCGTGTGCTTTGTTTTCTTGTTAAACTTTTGAGAGAGCCATTGAAACTAGTTATTGTATGCTGTTCTGCTAATTTTGTTGATTTGTCTTCTTTCATCTCTGAAGACTTATTCAGGATGTGCATGCCTTCATAGAAAATCTTGGAGAAAAATGTGCAGCAAATGTTGTTACAGAAAGGTAATGATTTTGAGGATACATTTTACAATATTTGGTGTGAATTGTGTCTTTGTAACATTTGATGCTACAATAGGAAAGATGCTGGTTTCGAAGTTTAGCTGTTTATCATAGAAACCTAAGTATCTCAAGTTGAAAGTGACCCATAAGGAGTGTATTCATAACCTTTCTAAAGAGTGGTAAAAGGGATATTTTATTATATTCATAATTCAATTACAAAATGTAGAAAAATGCTAAGTGTTTTCAAGATAATGCATCTGTTTCTATAGAAAATTATTTTAAACACTTAGATGCTATTAAAGACCTGTAGATAGAAGCAGGAGCGGGTTATCTGGAACTCACTAATTTTTTTCTTTTGGAGACTTTAAAATTCTAGTTCTTGGTATTTGAATATTGTCTCACTACAGACAATTTACTCAAGATGAGGTTTGATGGTTTTTATGATTTAGGACTCGCCTTTATGTCTGAACAAGTAGAGTTTGATTTTTTTTTTATTTTTAATTAATATTTTACAGTACAAATCGAGATGATCACTACGTTCGTGTTTGTGCTATTAAATTTCTGTGCTTGTTGGATGGATCAAATATCTTGCATAAGACGTTTATGGAGGACATTTTCGTCAAACTACTTGAAAAAGTAAAAATCATTTCTCTTGGTATACAAATGTGATGTTAGTACAATTATGAAAACACAGAGTATTTACAATTGACAGGGTATATTTGCAGTTGTTTGTATAGCCTGTGTAGATTTGCCCAGTAATACACTTTTTTTTTTTGTTATGAGACAGAAGTTAATTAAGCCAAACCAAAGTAGTAAAAACTGTCTTTCGGATTTATTTCTCTTTTTAGTTAAATTTCTGACTTCCTGGAACACTATCCAAATTGTAACCATTATTCTACTGAGAATCTTCCTTTAGGCTGCATTTTTGAAGCCCTACATTTCACTTTAATATTGCAAACTACTTTTTGAATTGAGAGAGGTATTGTCTGTTAGAAGACCTTTATAAGTAGAATTAATAGAGAAGATTGGGGTCTGATTTTCACTTATATCATAGCTGCTTATGCATTGGCATAATTATTCCTGTATTCAATTGTAAAGGAAGAATAGGTAATAAACCTTTTTGTTTGCTTTTAGGATGAGCTGGTATCCAGATCTAGAACACGCTATTATGCAAACTCTTTACAGCATAGAATTAAAAACCGGGTATGGCAGACACTCTTAGTGCTTCTTCCAAAGCTTGACCAGGTATTCCTCTTCACTATGAATTCTTAAATAAATAAATATTTACTTTCAAGAATAATTTGGTGTCATGTGAACTGCTTATGTTAAATTGCAGCAGGGTATAAAGGGCATGTAATCTTTGTGACTCATATAGGCTTTTTTTTGTGATTTCAGTCTAAGTCATAGATTCATGATGTATTTCTAGAGGTCACTAAAAACTGGTTCTTGGATTTGTGAACTATAGGACACTAGATTGTTCCTGTTAAAGCTAACTGTAATTCTGTATTATCCGATTTAAAGCTTTTCATTTAGTAAAAAGGGCGCTCCTTTATGAACACTGAGAAAATTGAGAAGTTTTAGTTTCATCTAATGCTTCTTGATAATAAAATATTTGGAAAGTATAACTAGATGGTTCTAAAATGTTTTGGCAATTAAAAATATTTCTAATATGATAAAGCTAAGAATGATCTCTTATAGATTTTTTTTTTTATGGAAGTAACTCTAACAAATATACTAAATTATTATCTGATTTTTTTTCTCAGAACTTTTTGTGTGGAACCCTTGGCAAAGTTTTTCAGGCTGGATTTGGTAACAATCAGGCATCTGTGAAATACTTCATAGAATGGATTGTTATCTTGAGTCTACATAAATACCCTCAATTCCTTAATAAGTTCTGGGATTGCTTTTGCTATGTAAGTAAGAACTTTGGGGTTTACTAAAAGAATAGTTTGAACAAAGAGGGTACAGTTTGTCCTGCACCTTATTTTCCACGTACTTTACCTTTAGAAGCAGTGGGTTGTTGAGCAGACTAAATTAAGCAGGAAGTGAGCCTGAGCTATAGTCAGAGACATTGAGAAACTTGTGATACAGAAGTGGCTGAAGACAAGTGAATTTTTCCAGTTCAGAGATTTCCTTGTATAACTTGGAGCAGAGTAGAGCTGGCACAGTGAGTTGGAGAAATCTTTATGGTTGCCAATGGAAGACACGTGGATGGCCAAGATTCTGGGTTTGGGAAGATACTGCCAAGTCGTTTGTGGCTTCCACATCCAGCCTTTGTCTTCTGCATCTTATTTGTCAGTCAAAACAATGCAGGTTTTTAATCCTGCTCTGAGACAATTTTACTTGGTAGTGATGTCTGCAGTGTTTTCAGAGTTGGCTTTTGCTTATTTTTTTCTGTTCAGGGGACAAAATTTTTCTCTTCAGTTTACAATTCATGGGTTTTTCTAAAGTGCATAAAGATGCCTTCTCATGCCTGTCAGAACCAATAAAAATTGCTGTAGGGAATACAACCTCTTCTTACTTCAGAGTTCCTTCCAACAGCTCAGGCAGTTGGAATTGTTATCATCTTAGTAGATGATAATACATTGGATCAAAGCGTTTCCACGCCAGTGAAAGACACAGTGAGCCCATTCAAACAGAGCAAGCAGAAGTCTGTGAAAAAAGAATACAGATTGTATTTTCAGAGGCTATCCTGGAAAACAGTGACTATAAAAAGGATTTTCAGGATCATATTGAAAAATAAGCTAAATTTGAGCATGTGCAATGCTGTGGCAAAATGGATGAGTAGGAAATATATCTGTGAACAGAACTGGTGAATAGATGCGTGGAAACTCATTTCTACCAATGCAGAACATGGGTGAGGCTGATGCTTGGCTGTTTCTTCTGCATCCGATACCCATGTTTGTGGTAACATGGAAAAGTGTAAGCTCTAAAAAGAGTCCCCAAGGTCTTTATTGTGTTTAGGGAGGTTTTTTGGGAGGTGTGTAGGGAGGAAATGCAGTGAACTTGTGTTGAATTTTAGCTCATTTACACTGCTGTATGCTTCATTATGATTGTTGTGTTAGTAAAAGCCAAAAAACATGTTAGGAAAAATTAATATTATTAACTTTGTAATTTAGTAATTTGCTGTGGAAGCATATAAATTTTTAATAGTGTTGATATTGCATCTGCAGAACATGCTATGAAAAAATAGGGTATAAAAATGTTTTATATGTACGTATTTCTTGTTACATTCTCTTCTGCTTTAGGATGAAGAAATGCTTAAAACAAGCATCTGCACGTTTCTATCAGTGTTATCACACTTTGACATCATTCTTCAAAATGCCTCAGAGAAGGTAAGTTTGACTAGAAGTGTTCATTCTTTATTCAGTTGCACTGTATATGAATTTCTGAAACTCATTTTTGCAGTCTCTTTTCAAAACCTTTCTAACATCTACTTCCTACTAAGGTGTCCTTTGATATGGAAAACACTAACTCTTCCTGCCACCTCTGTAACATACTGGATTTATGAAAATGGCAGATGTTGTGGATACATAGGGCCTGTGATTACCTGTGAGTTTTTCTAGAATAGCTGCTCCAGTTTTAACTAAATGTGTGGATGAACCCAGTTTTGTTTTTCTTGCTCCTCTTGTTTAATATGAATGAAATTGGGCAGAGAACCTCAAAGGTGATATTTCTATAGAATAGCAACACTCATATGGATTTCTTTGGTAATAGCTAGTCCATATTACATTTAGAATTATGTATTTGGAATTCTCTCTTTTAACTTTAAAACAGAGGAGGAAATACAGTCAGATGTTACCTTAGATCGACTACTTCACATCTGTAGCAGTTCAGGCTTTTCTGTTATTTTTTTTAGTGTTTGTATACATCTGCAAGATCAGCATTTGAAGTGCTGGAAAATCAGAAGTAGATGTTTCCATGTATGCAGAATGATAATTTTTACAGCAAATTAATACATTTTCAAAACCCAAATGGGGCTATAGTCTGGCCTAGTGAGAAAGAAGGAAGGAAGTCAGGACCGCGTTCTGAAGCCTGTGTTTGCACATACACGTACGGCTGAAGCTTTGAACTTTCTGAAAGGCCATTCTTGGAGAAATCCACTGTTTCTTGAACTACTCTTCCTTTTCTACTTGTGAATGGTATGTTAAGACTTAAATGAAACAAACTTCTTTATCTTTGTTTTATAGAAGCCAGCTTTGAAGAAAGCCCTCGTAGTTGTTCTTCAGTGGTGCTTCAACCATAATTTCAGTGTTCGACTTTATGCGCTAATTGCCCTTAAAAAAATCTGGGGTATGTGCAGAAAGTTGCATGTGGAAGAATTTGAAGCTCTGACTCCAGTTATTGAATCTAGCCTTCAACAAGTGGAAAACATGCATGGCACAGGGTTAGTAACATTCTTCTGACAGCTTAACAATGTTCTTCTGAGCCATTTGCAACATGTAATTTTAAAAAACAGCACCTGATAATAATTTCTGTGGGGTTTTATAGACTGTTTAAACTCTATTTAAAAGTACTTAAGAAGTGAAACAGAAACTGAGACTCAGAAATCGAAATCTAGTTATCAGCAAAGAAAATGAAGTGATAGTTCAGCATAGCATTACAGTCTGAAAGCACAAGAGGTAAAACTTGAGACATGTTTCAACAGTGCTCATGGTTTAGAAGTGCAGCAAAAAAGACAGGACTGCTTAATTTTCTGTGGTTTTGCGGCAATAAAATTCATTCTTCTAAACTTGCTGATACCAGTAAATTCTCAAATATAAAAATCCAAAATATTTGAAAAAACTAGTGTGGGAGAAGAATTGATAGGGAAATTGATTTCAGGTGATGACTAAATGAGCTTTTCAAAACTGCTTTTGTGCTTATGGATTTGGGAATAGTGTGTTTGTATCCTTTTTCTACCCCTGTTTTTAGGAGTTAGTTAAAATAATTTTATACTGCCTGACAACACTGTCAGAAATTCAAACTTCAGGCTGCTGCTGACAGGTTTTTTTGTTGGTTTGTGGAGTTTTTTTGGAGAACATCAGTATTTCCCTGATCAGCATCACTGTTAAATCATCCAAGTTGATATGTGAAGATATAGAATAGAAAAAGGCAGCAGAGGGCGGAGTATGCTTTTTTTTTTTTTTTTGACAGCTAAAAATTAAAAAAAAAAACCGTAGGCTAGAATTCAGTTTCCTTCAGAGGCCTAGATGGGATACTCTTTCTTGCAAACTTGCTTCTTTGAGTGATAGACATGTTATGGGCCTTTCTTGAAACGTAAACAAAACTTATTTCCTGAGTGCTAGGTTGTTTGGTTTGTGAGGTTTCTGGTTTATTTTGGTTGGTTGGTTTTTAATAGGGTCCTTAATTGTTAAAGTATTTCTCTTTCCCATACAGTATATAGTAAGTACAGTCAGATTGCCTTATTCTAATTTGATGAGTTAAAAAAGAAGCCTAGTATGTTGCCTTTTTTGTGCAACTTGCATTACTTTCTGCAATTGCAGGAATAAAAATGGCAGCGAATCCAAGATCACTTCTTCTTTGCAACATTTCATCCACTTGAGGATTATAGTCTAGAGGCAAGTCCACAATTGTTGCTGATTATTGTATTTGTGTAGTTGTACAACTGTGTTTTTATCTTTCTTTTTATGTTCTAATGCAGGATGAATAATGATCAACTGTTACTCATTTAAAACTCAGGAAAAAATTACTTCACCTGAATTCTGATGCATTTTAGACTAAGACTGCAGCTTAATTCTCTAATATTGTGTTAAGAATGTAGGTCAATTAAGAGTGATGAATGTGCCCATCTGTGTGGGAGTTAATCAGGTTTTATATTTGTGGCTGAAAAAGTTACTTCTAATAACTGAAGAGCATCTATTTAATCGCATATAGTTTATTAGAATTTTTGAGACATCTGTTCTTAGAAGTAACTTGAGATTGCTTAACTAAATTGTTGTCTGATATGAACAGCATACAGATATATAGCTTCTAGAGCATTTTTTTAGCTTTTTTTTGCTGTAGCTTAAATATAACTGACAGCTGAATAAACACTGAGGGAAGGAAGGCAAAAATAAGTGTGCAGATTAAAAATAAGAGGTGGGGAAACTAAGCTGAAAATAAAAGTGTGAATGGGAAGAGTACTTGTGTTCTGGCACAAGTAGTGCCATCTTTCAGAGAAGAAATTTTTTAAAATTTTTTTTATAATTGATGTTCTGTGAAATATTATTGTGAACATTTGAATATGCTAGATACAACATAGCAAAATTTGGAAGTTAAAATCCTGAACGAGAAAAACAAGCAGACACACAGCAAGGCTATTACTTGTTAAGTATTTAAACGCATTCAGAGTGCATCTTCTTTCATGTTGAGGGTGCACTGGGATGAATAGAATGTCTGGGTTTTAAACTCTTTACCTTATTCAGCTTTTCCTTTGGGGTGTGTGTTTGTTCCTCCTTGATAAATTGTGGCTAGCTGTATGAGCAATGCGGAGTTGAATTTTACCGCTAGATTTTAATGCTTTTGACCATATCCCTTTTGACATTAAATCAAGCCACATTCTTTACTAGAAGTTTATGAGAGTGTCTGAAAACTTTAGTGTTACACATAAAACATTTTCACAAGCCTTCAGTGCTGTGCAGCATGGTGTGAGTTCTTTGGTATTCTAGAATTTCAGAACAGTAATCGATGCAGATTATTAAAAAGGTCTAATCAGAGAGAGAAAGAGACTAGATTTATGAGTTTAGGCTAGCACTATGTCTAAAGTGATGAATATTGAAAACTATATCAGGAGGTTACATCAAGTAGCAAGAAAAATCGATATTAGAAAAAAAGACATGTGCAATAATATTACCAGAGGTTAATTTGTTATCTGTTTTGCTTGCTTTAGTGGTGCTCTAATAACTCTGTGTTACATTGCAGACCATATTTTACACTCTTCCCCGCCTTTCAGAGCTTGCTGAAGATGAATGGATCTCACTCTCTAAATTTGACAGATTTACTGATGTTCCTTTGCCACCAGCATTTCAGTGGTATTGTTCTCGAATGGAGCTCCGTGATCTGAAACTGAGTGACTGGTCTCAGCAAGACATGGGTAAAATATAGCCAATCTATATTAAATGTAATTATTTGTATATAGTAGCTGTGTACATCTGTATTCAATCTAATCATTTTTTCAGCTGAAGTCAACTGATATGTATGCGAGCAGAGTATATGCTATAAAATAACGTAGTATATGACTGATGGTGTCTACAGTCATCATTTAGATAATATTCCATCCTGAAGCAGTAGTTTCACTACTGCTTGCATATCAGTATGAGCACTGCTTGTTTTTATAGGTTCAAATTCAGCTGAAGCAGACAGCCAGTCGGAATGGACCGATGTTCAGAAAAAGATTATACCGTGGAAAAACAGTACTCCTAGTTTAGACCTGGAAATGGTATTTCAGGATCGGGCTGCTAAACTTGGTAAATCAAACAGCAGGCTGATTGTGGTGGCTTCACTTATTGATAAACCTACCAACTTAGGAGGTAAGGCTGTGGCACATTTTTAAACTTCTGTTTTAGACCTTAGAGCTCACTTGGATAATAGCAATTAATTTAATTTTATTTTGATAATTGGAAAATTATTTAAGTACTGCTCAGAGAAGTAGAGTGTTATGCTGAAAAAAACGGACAATTAAAAGAAATACTGCCTGCTTCAGAAGAACTTTTCTATAATTACCTTTTTAAGGAAGAAAAAAGTACTTAGACATAGCATGCATTATTTAAATGGAACTTTGCTGTAAATTATGTTTACTTTCTTACCTTTTTTAATATTCTTTGTTTCAGTTGAGTTTTTCGACTGTGTGTGCAGTTAAAAGGAAATAATTTACTTTTATTTTTTTTCTGTAACAATTAAACTGAATCCTGCAGAACTGTCTCATGACTGTTGAACAGGGAAGTGCCCGTTCCTCATTAAGCACTCATTCACGACATTGTGCAGGCTATGATAATAAATCCTGCAAATAGTTTATTGCATTGGGCATTCTGTTGGCAGCAGTTTCAATCATTGCATGAGACTGTTAAGGAAAAATAAGCCCACAAGCTGATGCTGGCTGCATTATAATGCTGCAATATGTCATGTTCTCGAGCTTTTCATTTAACAGGTACTGAATTTAGAGCTTAGGCATGTGTGTGTGTATCCATCCCCTCAGCTGAGGCTTGTACACTGACTGTTATTTTGTGTAATTAGTATTGTAGAAGCATGTTCTCAGACATAGTGTTTTTCCAGTTTTTTGCAGTCTGCTAAATTACAAAACTTTGTTTTTTCTGGTAAATTACATGGAACAAAGCGTGGCTTCAAACAGATAGGAAGTGCCTGAAACTGATTAAAAATAGAGGACTAAAGTAACCATTTCTCTCTTGGATTCCTTGTTAATTTTCATTTGTTAAAATATTCTGGCTTGATATTTATGTGTCAACACAAAAATCACTTTAATTCTTGTGTCTAGGTTTGTGTCGTACCAGTGAAATATTTGGGGCATCTGCACTAGTTGTCAGCAGTCTTCATTACGTACACGATAAGCAGTTTCAGCATCTTAGTGTTTCTGCGGAGCAATGGCTTTCCCTTATTGAGGTAAATTGAAGCATTTTAATAGCTAAAAAGTGTACATCTTCAGTACATCAGATGCATAGTTCAGAGCCTTACTTTATCTTGCAAAAACAAACTAATGTCTCCTGCTGTTCTCTCTGAGACTTACTCCTTGAATATTTCAGTATAAACTTTGGGTCAACCTTACAAAGAAGAATTTTAAAACTACTTTTAATTTCTTACTTTTGCAATAAACAGATTATGGGAACTGTTATTGTTACATCTTGTTCTGTGCTTTATAGTGGTGCATTAGAATTTAATGTTTGTTTATAGAAGTTTCATTTATCCTGCTTGGTCCGTTGCTTTTTCATGTGTATAGTCTTTGAGTTTGCTGGAAGCTAATTTGTGCTGAGTTTTTAGAACCTACTATCTAGCTTACAAAAATGAGGGTTTCAATCTGTGTTTAGTAGAAAATGGTAGTAAATGTTTGCGATACTTTAAAATTATCAGTTTTTCAAGATCAACTTTGAAGTCATCTGAAAAATTCAGTGCAAATTTTTAATTTTTCCTCCGTAGTGTTTATTTTCAGCCTACTATGATTTTTTCCTCAGGACAAGAGAGCTGTAGTGTGTTCTGCCTAAACCAGAATGCTGATGGACATGTGTTGTCGTGCTTAATCTCTGTACAGAAGTGTACTGATGATAGAGCTTCTGTTGCTCTGAGTGGTTTAGAGAGTAGATTGGAGACAACTAAGAAATTCTGTATGGCAAGCTGCCACCAGTTGTAGTGAAGGCATGTAAGGCAACTGAGCTTCTCTACTGGCTGTTGCATTAGTTTGGGAAAAAATTCCAAGTTAAATAATAACTGTGCACATTGTCCCTATGCGAAAATGATTCCTTTACGTTCAGGTGCAAGGCTTGCAGCTGTCAGAAAAGCCTTTTTTCATGGTATTTGTGGAGTACATCTTTGTGGCATTACTTAACCTTTTGTGCTATTGCTGAAGAGGTTTTAAAATGTTAAGTCATGTACATAGGCAGAGTCTTTGGGGATAAAAGTCCTTCATCTTAAAAACTGCAAGTAAATTGATGTTTACAGTAACTTCACAAGTTTAGAAATGGTGGTATTTGAATACCTGTATATTTCTCCCTGTTCTTGTGACAGGTGAAACCATCCCAGCTTGTTGATTATTTACAGCAGAAAAAAACAGAAGGCTACACTATTATTGGTGTGGAGCAGACAGCTAAAAGTTTTGATCTTACAGAATATTGCTTCCCAGAGAAGTCACTATTGTTGCTGGGGTAAGAACACACACTTTTTGTAAATCTACCTTGTGCAGTCCATCCCTTCTACTAGTCAATTTGGTCATATGAGAGCGAAGTGACACTGGTAAAGGTGCATTTAGAATGGGAAGTGATTATACTATAACTTTTTTAAAAATCTGTTTATTGCTGGAGGAGGCAACAGCATGGATTATAGTTTCCCAGCTGTGATAGAGATACCATCTGCTCACTTGAGTATTGTGTGGTCCTATATATATATGGGCTGGGGTGAGCTCAGCGAGAAGGAGGGGGCTGCCCGTTTGCCCTCCTTAACTTAGTAAGAGGACTGGAGTAGAGTGGGAGCATGCATAGCTGGGTGATCCTTTGAAAATTAAGGATGAGGCGCAGGATGAAGTAGCAAGTTTTTGCAGTGCAAGTAGAGGCTGGGATGGGTTCAGAGAAAAGCAGTAATCAGTTCCTATAAACCAGCAAGCCTCAGATGTGACAGAGAGGAGGCTACTTACAGAAATCTAGAAGAAAGTGCCTACAAGTCAGAAAGCTGCTGGAATTGCAGGGCCACTGAGTGATACCAGGAGGAAGGGCCTGCCTGTCCTTTAGGAAAACTGTGCAGAAATACCTGGTTTTCAAACTTTTTAGTATGTACCTTGGCTTCAGAATGTAGTTCTCATAATCACTTTGTTCTCTTCTAAGTAAATCCCTTAGTTTTAATTACTGATGACCTTTTGTGTCTTCTGGTGCGCTTATTTGGAAGAGATGAAAAATTTCCAGTTCAAGGCTTCGATCGGACTTGACATTCCGTCATACCAGGATCTCATGGAATGCAAAGTGGGCAGTTGAGCACCCCTGCAGTGCCAGCAACTTCATCCCCTGGTTGTTTCATCTGCAGCTGTTTACAGTTATATATGTATAGTTTCAAAATAAAGGTGGAGAAAGAGTCCTTGTGTTGGGCGTCCAGCTATTGCTGGACCAGTGGACTAAAAAATAAATGCTCCTCCAGTTTTCCTACATGAAAGCTTAGTCAGGTCTCCCATGTTTTCTTTGAATCTATAATATATTACTGCTTAGAAAAAATAATTTCTTGTCCTCACAGTTTTATTGAAGGCAGGTGCACCATTTGTCAAATGGTTCTTGGGTGCTGTTGTGACTTTTCCATCTTCTGCTCTCCAGAACCATTGTTTTTTTCCCAGATACAAGTTACTATTTCTTCCTTACTAGAAATGAACATGAAGGAATCCCAGCACACCTGATTCACCACCTGGATGTCTGTGTGGAAATTCCACAGCAGGGTATTATTCGATCACTCAATGTTCATGTAAGTGGAGCTCTGCTGATCTGGGAGTACACAAGGCAACAAGTGATCAAGCAAAAGCAACAAAAATAACTGCCAAGAGTTTTGTGCCTTACAGTACAGCCGAGTGACTTCCAATGGTGCTACGACATTAAATTCTGAATAAATGAGATTACAAGCTCAGGGTGAATGAGGAATCTGAAGTTTTGCATGTTTTTGTTCTCTGTAGTGTTTGGACTGACTTTTAAATGCCTTAATACTTTACCTCCTTAAAACAGTTGCATTGGAAATAAATTCTATTTATATTGCATGCAGGGTGTGTTTGTTTGGTTTTTTTTAATACTAGAATATCAACATAGTATAAAAGGGACCAATGAGGAAAGAGAGGTGGTGGGGTAGCCCTGTTAAGGAGGGTTATGATTGTCTAGAGCTTAGTGATGGTCCAGGAGGTTCCTGGAGAGTGTGAAAGAGAACTGCCTGAGACAGCTGGCAAGGGAGCTAGCTAGGGAAGGTGCCCCTCTGGACCTGTTGTTTGTGAAAAGAGAAGGATGTGTGGGTGATGTGATGGTTGGAGGCCGTCTTGGGCATAGGGATCAGCAGAACTGCTAGCTTAGACTTCTAGATGGTAGATTTTGGCCTGTTTAAGAGACTGGTTGATGGAGTCCCTTGGGAGGCAGTCCTGAGGGGGAAGTGAATCCAGGAAGGTTGGATGTTCTTCAAGAGCAAAATCTTAAAGGTACAGAAGCAGGCTGTCTGCGTGTGCTGAAAGACAAGCCAGTGGGGAAGACCAGCCTAGCAGAATAAATTTGGCTGGAACTAAGGGGGGGAAAAAAGGAGGAGAGTTTTTGACCTTTGGAGGAAGAAGCAAGCAACTTGGAATAACTACAAGGATTTCATGAGGTTTTGCAGGAAGAAAATGAGAAGGGCAGTTCTGTGATGTTTAACAAGGCCAAGGGCTGCGTCCTGCCCTTGGGTCACAACTCCACCTCAGCACTACAGGCTTGGGGAAGGGTAGTTGCCTGGTGGTGAAGGACCTGGAGATGTTGGTGGGCAGCCAACCAAATACGAGCCAGCAGCATCCTGGCCTGTATCAGAAATGGTGTGGCCAGCAGGACCAGGGCAGTGATTGTTCCCTGGTACTCAGCACTGGTGAAGCTGCACCTTGAATCCTGCATTCAGTCGGGGGACCCTCACTATAATGAAGTCACTGAGGTGCTGGAGCATGTCCAGAGAAGGGCAACGAAGCTGGTGAAGGGTCTCTAGAACAAGTCATGAGGAGCAGCTGAGGGAGCAGGAGTGGTTTAGCCTAGAGAAAAGAAGGTTGAGGGAAGACCTCATCACTCTCTACAACTACCTGAAAGGAGGTTGTAGTGAGATGGGAATTGGTCTCTTCTCCAAAGTAACAAGTGATGGCATGAGAGGAAACAGCCTCAAGTTGCACCAGGGGAGGCTTAGATTGGATACTAGGAAAAATTTCTTGACCGGAAGGGTTGTCAGGCATTGGAACAGGCTGCCCAGGGAAGTGGTTGAGTCACCATCCCTGGAGGTATTTAAAAGATGTATAGATGTGGTGTTCATTGGTGGACTTGGTTGTGTTAGGTTAGCTTAGGTTGGACTTGATTTTGCAATTCTAACAATTCCAAACTCAAAAAATAAGATATTTTACTGCAGTTACTTCAATTGTGAAAAACATACTCAAAACTGAAGTGTTTTCTTCCTGTAGCACAACCAAAACTTACTGTAGCCAAAGTATTTAATGCCTCCAGCATCTAGATATACTATATAGTTTTTGCAAGGTAAATTCACCTACATTATTACATTGAATGCTGTGCCTTGCACCTTCTACAGTTGTTTACTAGTCCTGCTGTCAAAAATATGTATCTTTAAAAGGGACTGCATCAGTAAGGTCATCATAACCACTCAATTACACAAAAGGCTGTAATGTGAGAATTTTAATAACTAACTACCCCACCTCTAGCAAAAATATTGATTGAAAACTGAGTATTATCACTAATGTAGAAATTCCTATTGCTTCTAAAAAATGAGCATACACATAAATTATGTATCATATGCACAGGATGCATTAGGTCTTCTAATGGTTGCTGTTTTATAAAGTGAAGTCTGACTTAAACTGTATTTTAAAATCGTGTGAAATACTTGCTGAATGATGACTAGAAATTACAAGGAGGGGAAGTGGTAAAGGTCTTTTTTTGAATGTAAAAGCTGTTTCATTTACTGATAAACTATTTTTATTGTTCTCTTTTAGATTATGTACATTAATATGAAACAATTTTTATAATTATACATCCAAATCCTTTGATTTGTGAACAGCCCTGCACCATATTTCTTTGACTTGCACTCAAGAAAAAGCTGCCCATGACCATCTTTTCTCAGCAGTTCTGTGAGACCTTGCAGCCAGAACAGCAGCCTGCATTCCAGAGACAGGCAGGTGACCAGTTCTTGAGCTCAGGCAGCTCCTGTTGCTTTCCCATGCTTCTTCCTTCCATAATTATTCTCATTAGATTTCTTTTGAAAGCAGAGTACCTAAGACTTTCCAGCAGCTTCTTGAGGATGATAGCCTTCTGTTTCAAGCTTTTTTTTATATTTTAGAAAGTCTCTTCTTTTGTCAAAATATTTAACCTGTTTAAAAAGAGAAAAAAACGTTCATCAGAAGAAACTAGCAGAGAACAAGCTTTCTATAGCGCAAGACTAAGGAATAAACAGTCTGATCACTGAATGTAAGGACTTAAACCCGACAGACTAAGGAGTTTCTTGCTCTGTTGAAGTAGAAGGCTAAAGAGTGGAGTGTGTTTCATTTTTTGCCTCTTGTCATAACCACCCCTTTACTTTCATAAACATCTAATATAAGCTGTCTACTACTGCTTTGCTTTTTTCACTTCTGTGAACAAGGGATTATTTGTAACGCAAACGTAAATGCATCAGCTTTTTTAAGGTATGACAGTCTATGTAACATCAGAATTCATTGCCTAGAAACACTGATGCACATGGTACAAGTGACTGCAGATGAAATAACCATCAGTAGAGCTGACTTATGACAGAAGTGCAGTACAGCAACTGTGAATGTACTTGGTTTAACTGACTTCAGTGTACTAGATCCAGCAGTTTTTCAGCCTCTCAAACACTGCTGTTACTAAAGGGCAATGCCTTTTAATAAAGAATTACAGCTTGAGCATAGGAAACTAAAAAGCACAACATAAATGAGTTAGATGTCAGCAGCTGGTTTACAGTGAGTTACACTACATGAAGAAGGGTACTTTTAGGCACAACAAGGTATTAGATGCCAGTCTTAAGATGCCATGCAGCCGCAAGCCCTGCATTGTCACCTCCCTTCAGTACTACCCTTTCTTCTTCAGTCATTTCTGTGTGCTTCTATAAGCTTCCGAGTATCTTTCAGAACTTGTGTTTTTTTTGAATGCTTGTATAGTTGCACTCTCAACTGAACGTTAGAGATCGTGTTTTCTCTTCCCTTCATACCATGCATTTTATACTACTGTCCATAGCGTCCGCTCCGGAGTTTTAGTTTCCCGGCAAGACCGAAAACGCGCCCTCCGGGGCTGCGGGGC
>NW_009737287.1:0-12073 GCF_000703405.1 Apaloderma vittatum
TTAGAGTCCGGCCCAGCCCTAACCCACGACACAAACACACACCATCTCTGTAATACTCAAATGAACTTTTTTTAACACTTTTTATTCCCAAACTCCAAACCTAAATTAGCAACCCCCTTTTAGATACTTCTGATTGTCTGTTTCTTTGATGCAAGGACTAGACCAAGGTAATTACAATACTTTTTTCTGCCATTCAAAGTGTGTACCAGGATTCAGGGGGGAGCTAGATTCAAAACGGAGTCCCAGGGCTGAATACAGACATAATGCATCATTCCATAGCAACTTTCTCCTGCCATTTGCAGGGTATTCACTGCACAAGCAATGCCATTTTTCATCGGGAAATAAGGTTGTTTCTTAAGCCCAACACATGACAACACTTCTGAGACACGCTTTTAAGTCAGCTGTGGCTTTCCGTGTTAGACTCGTAATGTGTAAGTATTCTGGAAAAATAAACAGTTGAGTTCAAGTTTAAACCGAAACAAAACGAAACAAACCAAACAAAAACCCTGCTCCATCTGTCAAATTGTTCGTATGACATCATCAGATATTCTGCACTTGTTTGCAGCCCTTCAGACCAACCTGCCCCACAGCCTAAGCTTTGTGCTCCAGCTCTCTTTACAGGGTCAGCGGGCTGGAAAATTACCACATGCTGTCACAGTTAGCTCAGCCAGGTCTTGTTATCATTGTTTCCAAGGAATCCATTCACTCCATTATTTTACATACTGGGCAGACGACCTGCCACTGAGGCTAGGGCTGCGCTAACTTGAAGGGCCAAATGTTAATGGGTCCCTATTGTTGACAGAATAGCAGCGCAATACGTGGGAAAAAATACCCAGACAGCTCACTGACACTGGTTTAGGACCTCTAGACTTAGGGGGTAGCCTGTGAAGAGCTTTTATGTAAACAAGACTTCAATAAACAAAGAATATCTTCTCTGTTGATATTCATAACCTATAATTTTTTCCTTCTCTTCTCCTTCCTTCACCCCCCCGAGCAGGATAACTCTTCAGATATAAAGAGGCAAGAAAGGGGTACGGGTAGTCAATGCCTTTTGAAGAGCAAATCTGTGAGATGTGTGCAAGAAACCATACAATCAATCCTGATTTATAAGGGATATTATTGAGCTCCCGAGTGCAACAAAACAGTTTTATTTCAAGCTTGCTCTACTATCCATGTGGCTGATAACGGAGCATGTGATTGTGGAAATTTAAAGCTTGTGATTTGTGTATGCCACGGCTGCTGTGCCAAAATGGAGGTGGAGCATGTCTGTCTGTCTTTCCTGGGTGTGGAATTCCAAGTAAATGGATCGCACTGGTGACAGATTTTATTTTCCTCTTAGGAAACTGAAAAGCCAGGCAATGCTCAGGAAATACTTAGTAAATTTTAAGCATTCAAAAAAAAAAAAATCGGGGTTGGACTAGAAGACCTTTAAAGATCCCTTCCAGCCCAACACATCCTATGACTCTGTGATTCTATGATTCTGTAATTCTATAATTCTAAGAACCTGTGATTCTGTGATTCTGTGATTCTGTGATCCTGTGATTCTGTAATTCTAAGATTCTGTGATTCTGTGATTCTGTAATTCTGTGATTCTGTGACTCTATGATTCTGTGATTCTGTAATTCTGTGATTCTGTGATTCTGTGATTCTGTAATTCTATGATTCTGTAATTCTATGATTCTGTGATTCTGTGATTCTATGATTCTGTGATTCTATAATTCTGTGATTCTGTGATTCTGTAATTCTATGATTCTGTGATTCTATGATTCTGTGATTCTGTAATTCTAAGATTCTGTGATTCTATGATTCTGTGATTCTGTGATTCTGTAATTCTGAGATTATGTGATTCTGTGATTCTGTAATTCTATGATTCTGTGATTCTGTGATTCTAAGATTCTGTGATTCTGTAATTCTGTGATTCTATGATTCTGTGATTCTGTGATTCTATGATTCTGTGATTCTGTAATTCTATGATTCTGTGATTCTGTAATTCTATGATTCTATGGTTCTATGATTCTATGGTTCTATGTTTCTAAGATAAAGAAAAACTTGTTCAAGTTATATTGTTGACCTTTGATATTGATGATGTCTTTTTATTTTTCTCCTAGGCCAAATGCTATTCTCAGTTCTTTCCTACTCACGTCCTTGACTTTGGTGAGCTCACTAGGACTTGGTTCTGCTCTGAGGAAGCAATTTGGGACAGCTCCACTTCCCTCACTTCCCTCACCTGGCTTTACCCCACCATGAGAGAGAGGAGGGTCAGGCTGACAAGGAAGGGGATCAGCAGATGCCTCCAAAGAGGGGGCAGTCCCGTCATCGCCAGAAGTGACAATTCAGGGGCCCCACTCTCATTAGAAAGAGATGTCCAGATTCCTTAATTTGAACAGAGTGAACTGAATAACATAAAAAATGTCTCCTGTGAACAAGCTGCAAAATCCTTCATTCCAAGTGGGAGACACTTTAAAAACTGCTTAAAAATGAATCCAGAGAGAGAGAGAGTCTCCAAATGCCTGGGGCTTAATTGTCAGATCTGAATACACTCTCCTGCTTCTGGTACTACGCTGGCACTCAGGAGGGGAAGGGGCTGGATTTGGCATCTGCTGCTCACAGCTTTTATTTCAGGTACTGAGCATTTTCCTCCCATTATTTTCTTTGCCATTGGACAACAAAGGTCTTGGTAGCGTGACCTGGCTGCTCTCACCACCACAGTGTGGTAATTAGCTGAGTCCACTGGCATTCTGCAAGGCTAAACAGGAGCCTCAGCTTTTTAAGCCTGCCTGTAATTAGTGCAGTTGTTATTTCAGTTAATTTGTTGTGTTGATACTGTAAAGCTCCACACAGAGCCCCACAAAAGTTAGCAGCACAATGTGTCTCATTTTCTGCAAACATTTTGAGAATATTAGGTCACAGTAGGAAATGCCTAAAAAGAATTCATAGGCCATTGCCAAAGACTGTCTGAAATACATTCCAGGTATTAACAAGATGTATTAAAATACTTGCAATATCCAAGAGCCAGGTTAGTCACTTCATGTCTTTATGAAATATATTCTCTTTCAACTAAGGTTATTTCTGTGTCTGGCAGCTAATTTTAAATAGTTCATTACTTCAGATGACATTAAGAGCCAATTGAGATAAATTTATTTTTCCATAAAAGTAATGTGTATCAAGGCTAAATTTTCTAAGCCAAGCCCTCCAAGCGATCATTATAGTCATCTTGTAAACCATAGATAATGTCATCTTGGAATAAAAAGATTTTTTAAAGTATGAAATTTTACATTAAGAAAAACATTAGAACTTAGTGTTGCTAGTTTATACATAATCTTTTAAAAAATGTTCCAGGGCTTTAAAATAAGTGTGAAGAAAGAGAGAAGGAGGGAGACTGAGAGAGTGGGAGAATAAGTGAACAAATAACACATTAAAAAATATATTTTTAGTATTCTGACATGATATTTTTGTCCTTATGTTTTTCAGGATTTGTGTTTACATACATGTATGCTTTTGCCAGTGTATTTATAGGAGGTAGGGTCTGGAAGAAGTAAAACAGGAATGAATTAATAGAAATGGGCCTTGTTTTATGTGGTCTTTTAAAACTGCATTACCTAATACAAAAATCACGTTACTCAATGCAGCAGTTTCTCCCCTAGATTTGCATAGTAAATATGTTTTTGAATGGGGGGAAAAAGTACAAAAAGAAAGAAATTTTAAAGTACAATGACAGATAAATACCTAAGCTACTTTAACCTTAAAGGACATTATTGCACTTACTGAAATTTTTTTGGGGGAAGTTTGACACTGTGTGACTTAATGTTCATCCCTTAAAAATAATAAAAAATCCATCACTTGACAGGGAGTAAAAACATCTCCCAGCAGCAAAGGATGTTTTTCTGTCATTTTATTCAGAGCTACTGTCAGTGCTTTGGGACATTCTTCATTTAGGATAATGATCTCCCAACTTCAAAGAGCTGGAGTAAATCTGCTCACTCTGAGTCCACAGTCTTGTGCTGTCCCCAGATCCATCAGAATCTGGGGTGGTGAAGGAGGGCGCAGCCCCACTCTACGCTGTCAAACTGTCACTTTGCTTGTAAGGACTCAAGTCCCACCCTCTGCTCTCCAGCAACCTGACCATGATGGAAAACGTAACTGGAAATTTTCACATATAAATTTTTCTTCTTCAGGAGAGTTTCCTCTTTCAGGATGAAGATTAAAGCCTGGGGACATTACAAGGATTTAACCTGTGTTAAGGATCAAATTCCCTTTCTGTTTCTCAGATTGCATTTGTCTTTGGAGGGTTTGTTTTCATTTGTTTTCATTTCAGGTAGCAGCTGAAAATGTGCCTGCTAGCCACAGGATGTTGCAGCTGCTGCGGCGCTGGACTGGTGGAGACATGGTTGTTCAGAGATGTAGATCAAGTAAAATATTCTCTAAATGACAAAATTTACATTATCTGAAATGTCCGAGATAAGATTTTAGAGGAGAAGAAAAGGAAAGACTTAAACTTCCTGATTGATGATCAAAATAGTCACCTCAAAGCTCATGAAAAAAATGGCAGGCTACCAAGAAACTTATGACCATGAAGTGTAAGCACGGGCAACTTTTCATTACTCACTTCAAGTAGGGACAGCTACCATTTATCCAAAACTCTCATCCATATTGTCTGATTGGAATTAGATGGACTATTGCCCAAAAATTTAGGAACAAAAAAAAAATGAGTATATTACTCCTTTATTTTTGACAGCCTTCTTTCCTAACAGAAGTGCAGATAGTAAAGGGACTGATTCAGTGTCCTGAGCTAAAGAGAATAAAGTAACTGTAGAACAGCTCCCACTGAATTTAGTGTGATTTCAACCAAAAAATACCATTGGCATTCATAAAGTTCACAAGAAGGGGCATTCAAGGGCATGTAAGGTATCCAGCAATCTCTGCATTCTTGTGCCTTTGTCACCTTCCATTCCCTTTGCAAAAAGAAAAAAAAAGAAAGAAAAAAGAGAAAAAATAGTTCAGCACAGTATGTGAAATCAATATAGACCTTATCTACATATCCATGGTGGCATATTAGCAACTGTCTATGGTATTAGCCATTTTCTATCATGTTACATTAATATTACACAATTTTAGCATTTGATTGCTCTAATAAGATATGACTTTGCAATCATTTCAAGCAATTTTCATATCAGATTAGAGAAAACAAAGGCTAACAGACTCCGATGCCAGAATGCAAACTACTAATAGCACCTGACAATTTTTTCATGTTTTGCTTATGTATTGACATTTGCTTTTCCCATTTCAACATTTCCATTCAATCTTTTCATTACAGGACTTGAAGAATTAGTGCATTATCACTCACTTTTTGAATGAAGTAAGTAAAACAGGAAGTATCACTCTAGCAGTAAATTCTTTATCAACCTTCTGTCAAACATCTTGATGAGAAAGAATGTTGGCTATTGGAGACAGTTGTATGAGAAAACAAAATCAGAAACAATGCAACAAAAGTACTGAAATTTATTTAGGATATAGATCAAGAAAAAAATCCTAGAGGAGTGGTTTTTCTAATGGCACAGTAATTGTCTCAAAGAAGTGGTGAAAGCCCCTTCACATTATACAGTCAATGTCAGACTGAAAAAAAGCACTACAAGGTGCTGTCTAGGGAATAACGCTGTGCTAGGCAGTAAGAAGACCTGGTTGTTTCTGTCTTCACTCCCTCAGATGTTATGATTCAAGACTGGCTTGGGATATGAAAGACTAATGGCATTTAATGGATTGCTGAGTTCTTGTCTGATTGCTACATGTATTTGTTGCTTTCAGAAATTAAATGAGAGAAGAAAAAAGCTGTTTCTGGATTTATTTTTCCCCTCTATTTGTATTAATATAAAAGAGTTAAACAAAGGTCTTTCAGAGGATCCCAAGAAAGAATCACTGACAATGCAAGTGGTAGAAAGGCAATGATGCAGCATGCTAACACTGGTGGAAGTGGCTCAGGTGAAGATTTAGTCAATACACATTTTTATTTTCTGAATATCTATCTTGCTTTAGTTTGCCCTTCCTTGTATTTTTAATAAGCTTCATAATACATTTTAAGAAGGTTTAAAAAGAAAAATCAGACTGTCAAGAATATCTGGAGAGGACTGGTGGAAAAAGATATTTTATGTATCTAATTGCCCAGAAAATTCCATAGTGCCATTTCACAGTCCTCTCAGGGAGACACATTTTCTGGAGTTACCAAAAGATCTGACGTACCAGGGAGAGTATTCTGCCAATATTTGGAATAGGGAGAAGGAAAGGAGGTAATAATTAGAGAAATCCAGGCTTGTTACACTATGATACACATTAATATGTAAAAGATCATATTTCAGGATTTGCCCTGAGCTTGTGCCATTTCTGTGTCTCTTGCCTGTGAAAAGGGAACACTGAAAGCAGCAGTTCCTGAATTTATTACTACAACAAGCAATTAATTTAGACTGAAAGGGTACTAATAGCAGCAAGCCTTAAAACCCATCATTCTTGTTGCGTTTTTCTCGTTTGTTTGTTTTGAGTTTTCCGTTGCTTTTTTTTTTCTTTTGTGAACAAAGCCAATAATTTCTTCTCTGCCATCTGTTCATCCTTGGAATGACTTCCTTGCAATCCCAGCGATGTCATTGAGGCCTCAGTTTTGGCATTTTCTTGACTACATCCTCATTTCTCTGGCCAGTCTAGTTGTATTTTTCCCTTGATCTTGTCAGAAATACACAATTCAACTAGTTTTGTAGCTCCTGGACTGTAAAGTGTCTTCCATTTTTTTCTTGTACATGCCATAGACTCGCTATCGCTGCTTCTGGCCCTTTTCCATGAGAGATCCTGAGATCTCTCCTGTTTCCTCCACCTATTCGACCCAACAGCACTGGCTTTACAAGGTGCTTGCCCTCCCACATCACGTCACAGCCATGAGCTGCAGAAACATCAAGGCATCCTCCTCGCTGGATGTCGTTAGCAGCATCTACATGTTTGCCTGAGGCCAGAGTGTTTACAGGAAACCTCAGAAACAAGCTAGGAAAGGGTTAAGGCAGATTACCTGAGATGAAAACGCTGCTGGCAAAATAGCCACTCCTTCATGCTGTGCTCTTCCTGGAGGTCAGTGGCCTCCAGCAAGCTGGGCTCCCTGTGCCATGAGATGCGCAAAAATAGATCCTTTACCTGTCCACTGATGGAGCTGAGCCGTACAACGACTGCTTTCTTACACAAAAGCTTTCCATCCACACCAACACTGTGGCAGTCACAGGGTGAAAGTCTAGCAGTTAATCTGTTTTTATGTCACGCTGGAGGTTATAAGATGTTGGCGATGATAACGCTTGGAATGAGTGTCCCCGTGGGTGTGGTTGTGCCTCCAGCACGCTGCAACCATCCTGTTCTGTCTGACATCAGGAGCTGGCACCACCGTACTTCGTGTTTAACACCCACTAAAGGGGTAAAAAAAACCAGAGGTGTGTGGTGAGGCTTGTCTAATTGCCACATGCTTGCAAAGCACTTTGAGATCTCAAAATGAAATCTGCCATTTAAGTGCAAAGTGTTATCCTCGTGCAGCAGTCGGAGAGCACAGTCACAGAGACGCTATAAAGCTGATACCAGTGCAATCCAAGACAGTTCTGTCAGCTGGAGGAAGGACACGAATGTTTAAAAATTTATTGAAATATGAAACCACAGGTCTTCAAAACCCTCAGTCATGACTCCACTGATGTCCTAAGTGGATTCTAAGCATGCACTGATGTGAATTCAGAGTTGTGCAGCTAAAGAAATTCACTTTTTCTAGCATGCTGGAAACCTGTATGGCATCTGAGGAGAATCCAGTTCTCAATTTTTCCACCTCTGTCCCTCTCCAGAAGAACAGCAGGTTTCCTTCTACCAAATAAAATAATTCTTAGATGTTCTGGAAAAAATAATAGCCTGTTACTACTGCATTGCCTTGTTTGTGGCCACCTGGTGTGGACTGTTTCTTCTTTTCCTGAGGACCTCCTGAAGTCAGCGCACTCCTGTTTCTACGATGCAACACCATGCACCAGACTATAAATGATTTGTAGTGCTGGTCCACGTATCAGATTTCTCTAGGTGTTATGATTCATGTGAACTTGCCCTGGTGGGACAGATGTTCTTTAGTCACTTTCACCTTTGGTGCTCTAAAAAATTAGCAAAAAGGAGATTGCATCAAGATCCAGGCAGAATCTTACCTGGATTTTCCAAGAAATAGGCAAGAGGGAGAATCACCCACTTCCGCAAAAATTTTAGTGCTGGGTTTGCACCTGATATCTCCCTGCTTGACTTCAGTGCCAGTAATGCAGGGCGCTGTGGCCACGGATGTATGAAGAAGAAAAAGAGCAATTCAGGGATTAAGAAAAATGAAAGCAGATTTATAATTTCTGATATTGGCCTCCTGTAATGCTACAGTCACATATCATATGAATTGTCAGCAAGATGGTAGCTGATAACACAAAACGCTCAGAAGCGTGAGTTTTAAATTAAAAATGTTATTTTTAGCTACAATTCAGAGCTTCTCCACAGTGACAAATGCTTCTTGCCATGTGAACCCCGAGAACAATGCACAGAAAATACGTCTTCTTTCACAACTGTTTAAAATCCTATGTTGTGTATTACAGAACAATACATAAAAATAAAAGCTAATGGTGCTGTCAGACCAAAATATCAGTTGGTATAAAATGACAGTGATATGAAGTTGTCAATGGATCTATACTGAGTTATTGGGCAGAATATGGACCACTTGCTTATTACTGATTGTGGGCAGGTTCAAACTGCCACAACTAGTTAAATTTGCTTGGTAATTTACACGTAGAGACTTTATTTTCCATTTGCTTCCAGCCTTCAGGGTCAACTCTGAGACTGCTGGATTTCTGCTCTGGTGCTACATATATCCTCCAGATCCTCTTCTGCATCTTGTCTCATTCTTATAGACTGGAGTCACAACCTGCTCTTCTGATATTCAGTTACCAACCTAGCTGTGAGTGTTTCCCTGTGAAATATTCTCCTGGGGCATCCTCATCTTGGCAGAGACACGTATGAGCCATTTTGGTTCAGTGCATCTTCAAGATATCCCAGTTCGTGGGCAAAAGTGGTGCAATGTCATGTGGTTCTTTCCATCTTCTTGTTGATCTCAAACTCGCAATTTCCTTGCTTATCAGTACGTTCAGATTCCCATCAGGTTTGTCAGAATACAACGATTTTCCTGGGACAAAGGGATACCATGGACTGCCTGAACATGCAGAGGAGACATCAGCTGCTGCCATCTATCTTACCAGTCAGCAAAGCCTGTTTCTCGATGTTGGTGATCTCTTCAGTCCAGTCCAGCCAAAACTTTTCTGATGACAAACATGCATCTCTTCAATACACTTCTTCTTACGAATTGAAAATCTTTCTAAACACATTTGGAAATGTACCTATTTCCAGTCATAAGTCTACTATAAATAAAAAAACCCAAACATCATAATTCATACTCACAGAACAACACGGCTGGGTAAAATAAAATGATTTATAAAATAATGCTTGTTGTGTTGTATTTCTCTGCCCCCTGATTTCTAAGTCTTTCTGGCACACAGGGTGTTACTAAACATTTCTTTGCAGCCATGGGGCCCAGAAACCTACTTTTTAAGCTGAGATTCTCATGAATCTTCCTGACATAGGTAGTTGTTATTTTAAGCAAAATATACTGTGAGAAGTATGATGAAATTGCAAGAATTAGTACACTGGAAAAAATATCAGCAGGGAGTCACTGCTTCATAGATCTTGGTTCTGTATATTTAAGTTATGTGTTGCTTTTGTGTTTTATTTTTAAAATTGTTATGCCAGTTCCTAGATGATCTGCAATTGGACATAACAGTAAAACGGACCTTTTAGATACTAGCTGTAGGACTAATACTTTATTGTTACTATTGTGCTTGGAAATACCCCTTAAAAGCAGACATGTCAAAGGAGAAGGCACATTCCAAAGGAAGAAGCCTCCATTAGATGATGGGACTAATAATTTTTTATTAATTAGAATTCCTTAGGGAAAGGAGCCAGCAGTCTTCATTAATGGTAGCAGATGGAATCACACCATCTGTCTAGAGGCACAGTGAACACATTTGGGAAAAAAATTCAACATTCTAAAGAACAATTCTGAGGAGAAGGAAAGGGAGAAAAAACAAAAATGTCTTTTGGTACCAGCTGTACTTTCTCCAGCATCAAGGGATTCAGATCTTTGCTTCTTAAACTGTTTTTAGAGTAAAACTCTACTTTCCAGTGCTTTTGTTTTGTGTATAGTATGTTACCTCACATTACATGACTTATGTTAGTCATGTTTTATGTTAAATATGATGTTACTTATGTTAGTTAAGCTAGTTATGTTAGTGACTCTGCTATCGCATCAGTGTGATTAGTTGTAAGATGAACTGAACTTAGAGAAATTGGTGCTTCCTATGTTTTGGTGTAAACAGATAGCTTAGCTTTACTTTCTATCAAGCCCTGAGAAATGGTGCTTGGCACAGCACCCTGTGCTTCCTCAGCATAGAATGTGCTGTGATTTCAAGTGCACCTTCTGGCTCCAGTTGTCACAGAACTATCAGTGAATATTTGCCAGCATCTCACCCAAGGAGACTGCGAGAATAAGTACAACTTGTTTCTTGAATAAGATTACACAAAGTTAAATGGAAGTTTTGAATTTCTAGGCTGCTACTGCACGAAGCTGTGGCTTCTCCAGACCTGTTTCTCAGATATAAATGTAATTATAACCTAAGTCTCGGAGATGTGGATGGGACATCTTGCTTGTGCTGTTTGAAGAACTGATCGTACAGAGCTGCTTTTTTTTTAAATCCTAGTAAATATGTAGATATCTCAGAAGTGTATATGTATATTTCTTTTTTTTTTTTCATGATTGTCTACTCGAAGCTGGAATTAGGACTTGCCCATATCCCTTACCAGTGAAGTTTGAGAATTCATGAGTTCTTCATGTCTCTGTTTTAATGAGGTGATCTCTGAATCCCTGTTTAGATGGAGTAGTTATTGAATAAATGCAAAATATTAACTACAGCTCTTTCTGATTATATCATTACTGTAAATTGTTCAAAGTTACTCAGAAAATTATTAAGAGGTGAACTTTTTTACCCATTTGCTATTCTCATCTAGAAGGACTCTCTAATTTTAGTTCCCCAGCTGACAGCCTTAGGCATAATCACTTCATGGGTCTTCCATGTTTATCCTGAGAATCTTTTGGCTATGTTTTTCTTTTGGAATATGCTGAAACTCACGTGGCAAATTATTTCATGTATAAGATATTGCTGTGGAGAAAAGGGGAAAACTAGTAAGTCAAGGTTTGAGCTCCAAAGTAAATCAAGTAATAGTCATTAGAAGAGATTTTGAAAGAAAGAATAAATGAAAAAGTATTAGGAGGTACTAGTAAATGGAAAGAGAACTAAAATGGCAACATGGTTTCCCTAAAAGAAGTCTTTTGCCAGACTAACTGGATATCTTTAGAAGAGACGATCGAGATGATAGAGATATGGATAGATATAGATATATAAAATCGGTGACGCCAGTAAAACATCTGATATGCTGCTGCAACAAAAATTCTCAGTTTAACTGGCAAAATGGGGATTAGTTGAAATGGGCCTGAAGTTGCTAGGCCACTAGCCACCATTTTTGAGAAGTTGTGGCAGTCTGGCAAAGATCCTGCAGACTGGAAAAAGGGAAACATAAGCCTCATTTTTAAAAACGGGAAGCAAAGAAAACCCAGGGAACTACAGACCAGTCAGCCTCATCTCTGTGCCAGGAAAAATCACAGAGCAGATCCACCTGGTAACAGTACTAAGGCACCTGAAAAATAATGAGTTGATAGGTGACAGCCAACATGGTTTCATGAAGGACAAATTGTGCCTGACTATATTTGTGGCCTTCTATGACAAAGTTACAGCTCTGGCTGATATGGTAAGAGAAACTGACGTCTGCCTGGACTTGTGCAAGGCATTCATCCCACATGACATCCTTGCCTCTGAGATGGACAGACATGGACTTGATGGGTGGACCACTCGGTGGATAGGGAATTGTCTGGAGGGTGGCACTC
>NW_009737287.1:12935-17745 GCF_000703405.1 Apaloderma vittatum
GTTGTGGCTGCCCCCTCCCTGGGGGGGTTCAAGGCCAGGGTGGACGGAGCCTTGAGTAGCCTGATCTAGTTGAGAGGCGTCCCTGCCCATGACAGGGAGGTTGGATTAGATATCTCTAAGGTCTCTTCCAGCCTAAGACATTCCATGATTCTATGAAGTGTGACATGAACATGGAGCTAAAAGAAAAGGTGTCCAAAGTTTGTGCCCAGAGAAGAAACATCGGACGGTAGAGTAATGAGAACCAACTTCCTTATTGCACAAGTCCATTTCTCATCAACAGTGACTTAGTCATTCGTTACCTTGGCAACTTGGTAGAAAAAGTAGTACTGTTCAAATGGAGATTTGTGAATGTTCAAAATTAGAAACAACACTGGAAGCTCAAAGTTCGACAAGGGAAGAGATGAATATTGAGAATAGAAACAATATTAATTAGATAAAATTCAAGTTTGAGAGTGCAGAGGCTTTAATTTAAGGACTAATAACATAATAATATTTGCTTTAAACTGTTATTTTTCCTAAAAATATCTGAAGATGTTGATCATTGGATGACTTGAGGCTTTTAGTATTGATACAGTCATTGGAAAAACACAGCTGTGGTATTTCCAACAGGGAAAGCCCATCTGCAACACTTTTTAAGGCTCTGATTGCACCCACCTGGGAAGGGTGGAATCAAACCAGAACAGAGCTCAGAGGCTGAGGAGGAGGATAAGAAAGAAAACAGCCTCTCCTTAAAGAAGGAGAGAAAACAGCTTTGCTTTTTTAACCTGGCAAAGCAATAGCTAAAAGGGCATGTTATTGCCTCTGATTATGTGATAGAGGCTAGCACCAGGGAATTAGAAGAGCTATTTAAGGGAAAAGATAGGACTGGTGCAGAAATAAATGGTAAAAATTGTGATGTATATACTGAAAATCAGCTGAAGTTTGTGAAGCATCTTTGTAATGAACTTCTAGTACTGTTGGAATTATCAAGAAAGAGATATTTATTATAATGACATGGTGTGATAACGTCTGATAGTAGAGTAAGAGACTTGCTAGGGAACAGACTAACAGATCTCTGTCAATCATCCAGCACACACTCATTTTCCCTACTTATGCCCTTGTGTTCCCTTTTAGAGCTCTTTTGATTTGGTGACTTGCTGCTTCCTAGAAAGGAAGTGCAGATTTCATACAGACTGAATCACCCCAGGAAACACCAGCACGTCCACCTTGGCTCTTATCTCTGATTTTCCTTTCAGAAAACTTATATTTAAAAAGAGCGATGACAATGAAGAAAGAAATCAGGGTGTTGTTAAGTGTGTGTTGAATAATATTATTAGATGACACAATTTCATGAACTATTTGTCCTTCATGGGCATTTGCTGAAATTAAAATGTCTTTTTTAAAACTCTGTTTAGAAGTGGGTAGTTTGAAAGGTAAAAGTTTAGATTAACATTATTTTTTTACCTTTATAACAGTCCACTGTGCTTATAACTACAACATCCAGAAGAAATTTTCTCCATTTGCATACAAACTGCTAGTCCTAGTCTGCGTCGGAAAAAAAGACCAGGGATGACTTAAAATCATCATTGTAATTTTGTACCTTGACGTCTCTCCCTCAAATCTGATTGCGTCTCTGCATAAAGGAATATAAGTGTTTTTATTAAGAAAACTGTGACTAAGATCCCAGCTGAAAGATGCTGATACAGTGTTCTCAGTCTCAGCATCCTTTGGTTCTCAAGCATATTCTTCAGATTATCTTTCCCATTTTATACCTTCAGGGTAGTTGATTTGCCCTTTGCAAATTTATCTATCTATTTATTCATTCATTCATTCATTCATTCATTTATTTATTTGAATTTTGTGGGTCTCATTCTGCACTGACTTGCTTCATTTTTCAGCGGCACAAACCCACTGAAATGTGAGAGTAGACACTGTCAACCATGTCATTACATTTTAATCCCTGATACTTCTTTAAGGACAGATATAAGAGTTCAGATAAACTCAGTGTAAATAAGGCACTTTAAGGAATAGATAGGGAAAAGTAATGTTGTGTAAAGGGGACAAAGAACTCTGATGTCCATTCTATGTGCTGTCTGGGTGAGCTGAACTGACATTTATTTCGTTTTCATGGACTTCTTGCAAAACTCAAAATTCAAAAAACTTCAGAAAAGAAGTAGTTTTAAAGAAGAAACACGCATGAAAATTTCAAAACAAAATTGGTTTAGGACTTCTAGAAAATTAAAGCTTAAATATTTCCTTCCTTATTTTTCGTATTGACTGGCTGTGTTTTGATATTTTTGTTTTGAACATTCTTTTAATAATCTGGGGGAATTTAATCATCAGTAAAGCCTACCCAGACTGTTTACACAGAAGTGGTCTATTGAACAATGTTGTTTTTCAGACATGAAGGCTGCAAATGCACCTGCTTTGATGAAATTTTTGACCCTCATGGACCTGTTCCTGCAGAAAATGATCTCAGTTTAATCTCCTGGAGAAACCCTGGTGCATAGTTAACACTGGACTTCAGCAGCGTCTACTGCTCTTATTATACTGACATTTTGGGTCCTTGAGTCTTGTTAAGGCAGAGGTTTTGTGAGATACATGACTTTTTTATGGAGGACTTTAAAGTTCTGCCTTAAGTCAAGGACTCCTCTACCACTTGTCTCTGGTGAGAGAAACTGATTCAGGAAAACTATTTTTGGGCATTTTGGGGGACCAGCCAGAGTCAGGCAGTGCTGTAATCCTCAGACATGAGGCCAATCTGCAGCCAGCACTGCCTTAGAGCTGCAGCTGCAATAAACATTTGCAACTATCCAGCTGAGAGACAAGAGTCTGATTAGGGAGTTTAGAAACCTTGCCTAGTGGAATATGAGAAAAGAAACTTCGGAATTTCCTTTTCTGTCAAGGGAGAGCTTTTTATTTTTATTTATTTTATTTTATTAATTTTTAATTTTTAATTTTTTTTCTTTTATTTTAGTGACACATATTCTCTCCAGCTTGAAGGCAGAAGCTCACAAACAACTTGGTACAAAACGATTTACTGATTTGCTAGCTTTCTCTGCACTGTACTGTGGCACACAAAATTGATGCTCTCAAATAGCAGCATTTTATTATTTGTCATAGCAAAAGATGTATGTAATGTGCATTATTTTAGCACGAGATCCCATTCAGAAAAATCATGTGAGAGGAAGACAGAAATTTGATGAAGATGCTACATTAATAACAGAGCAAAGCAGAAAGCATGCATGAGTGTTTCCTTGTTATGAAACTGAAGGAGCCTATGGCAGTGCAATAAGGAGACATTTTCCACCAGTTCACAGATGTGCAGTGAAGAAATTAATTTCCTTTGCAGTTTATTAGGGCTGAGGCTGATTGAGACTGGAAATATGGGATGTTTCCTGTGCATTATTTGCACATAAATTCAGACTTTTAGTGGCTGCCTCCCAAATGACACGTCGGTAATTGACTGTACTGGCCAAATAAATAAACATATCGGGACTTACTTGTACACGAGTGTGGCAGGGACATTCCCTTGGTCTGGGATGCCTCCCCTCAGAGCAGATTTCAAAGAAACTGCTAGAAGTTTCTGGCCAGTTTGGGTGGGTGTGTGTACAATCTGGATCATTATTCTAAGTTTAAAGGTTGAGCGCGGCGTATTAATTGCTCTTCTCAACCGATATCAGAACTTGTGTATTTGGGGCCGCTTTCATGTCTTGATACATTCAATTTAATTATGTTTATGGATTAAATGAGAACGGGAGCACGCCTCACAATTATTCCTGCATAAATTGATAGTAGCTGCAAATGTTTCCTACCATGAGGGTCTGTGAAACGAATTTTCATAGGCTAGCTTTCTCACTTTTACCTAAATATTATGACTTCTAACAATAATAGAATATTTACTTATAATTTAGAGCATTTAACTTTGTTGGTTGTTTTCAGTCCTTTAATACTGCATTGGTTTTGCTCAGACTAGTGTAATCAGGGGGCTGGTTAGCTCAGTCAGTTGAGCATGGTGCTAACAACGCTAAGGTCGCGGGTTCAATTCCTGTTCGGTCCCCATGTGTTGCCTGATCTAGTTGAGAGGTGGCGTCCCTGGAAGCAGGGAGGCTGGATTAAAATGATCTCTAAGGTCCTTTCCAGCTTAGGTCATTCTATGATTCTATGATTATTCACTGACCGTAAATTTAGGGGTCTGTGGGTTTATGCATACTATGTATTGTTGTTTGGCACTTCTCTCACTGACTTAATGCAAACACCATTCCATTAAGCTAGTCTGAGGCCAGAATTGGGCCCCTTCTCTCTTTGCTGAGAAAGTTTTCTCAGTGAGAATTCACTGTCAGACAGGGCACTTGTGACGGGGAGCTTCTGAACCTACAGCCTGCCTGCGAACTCCCTGGAAAGGGCTATGCAGGGTAAATGCAGGTCTGATTCATCTTCATGTTAAGGCACTAATTAGAAGCATTTTCAGGCCAGGGAGCTTTAGCTGAGACGATTTCCACAGAGAAAGTGGGTGCAATGACCTTACGCTGCGAGGTGGATTACTTCTGTCACATCATTGCTTCTAATTCTTCTTGATCCTTATTGCAGCTTTTTGATGCTGTGGAGCACAGGGCATTTTGTGCCTGCTCGGTGCAATATCACTTTGTAAGTAGGAGACAGGTGCTTCCCAGAACGTTTTCTCTGTTGTCTGTAGGTATCTGCACCCAGGGGTTCTGCCTGTGAGGATTTAGCCTTGTATCTCATATATTTCAATATACTCTCTCCATTTCTTTTGTTCTTTTGTTCTTAACTCAGTGTCGAGGCTCTGTGTGCAACGCAGAGTAGGGAA
>NW_009737287.1:17776-19078 GCF_000703405.1 Apaloderma vittatum
CAGCATTTGCCAACTCCTTCCTGGTGAACGTGGCGCTCCTAACTCACAGGCAATCAAGCCTGAAGCAGTTATGATGCCCTGAAGCATCTGTACTCCACACTGTCATTTTCCGTATTAGTATGTAACCTTTCTGCCAGACATCATTAGTGGTACTAAGTCAGTGCTGTCTGGAGGTTTCCTTTAAAATAAATACGATAATCGTATTACGCCCCCAGCTAATGTCACACCAGCCCCAGGTTTAAGGAACTTAACCTACTTTTACAGGTGTTCTTCCTTAATTTACAAGTACTCAGGGGTCTTTAGCAATATGAGCATAATAACACTATTATGTGGGAACAAATAATCCATGAGGGCTACAAAAGTAGTTATTTTACACAAATAAGAGACCGATCATATAAAAATAGTTACACAGATAAAAAATAGCTCAAATAATAGACAAAGACTGTGGCTAGCTCCACTTCAGAGTTATTAATCAGATAGTTGGGCTTTAAAGTCTTGAAATTAAATGTATGCTATATAGGCTTTGGCAAGGAGTCAGACCCCACATTTGACCTTCTGTAAGTTGAATACGTTGTGCAAGTGAAGTGTACTTAGTCGTGTGGGAGAGACATCACCAGACTCTGGTTCATCTCATCTCCAGTTAGGTGTCTGTCCCGTCTAGGAGTGGGGGACAAGGGACTTAGATTTGTAATTCCCCAGTCCTGCTAATGAGGGTTCAAGGATTCTGTCGTATTTACTTCTCCTCCTACACTTCTTCGTTATCTCTGCTGTCTACATGCTTCTGTGTCTTGCTGCAGCTGCTGCTTTTTTGCTTTATCTCACCTAAATTTATACACACTTTCTACATACAGATGTGCAGTATGTCAGGTAGGGGATCAAGGTCCTTCAGTGCTTTTAATCTTTTTTAGCATATGTGATTGCTACAAGACAAGGCCATCCTGCCTTCAAAAGATTCCTGATCTAGCGCATATTCAGTTGAAGGCTGTTTGCGGTGTTTCTCTCCTGCTTCCCTCTACCACGTTCCATTCGGTACTTACCAGTTTGCCACACGGCACCAGAAATGGGTCTTATTTTTCATAAGGCTGAGGTTTTGTAAAATGCCGAGAAACGTATAAGGCAAACATTCACGAATCTGTCAACTACAAGTGTCTAAAATGCACGCAGAAATAGAATCATAGAATCATAGAATGTCCTAGGTTGGAAGGGACCTTAGAGATATCTAATCCAACCTCCCTGTCATGGGCAGGGACACCCTTAACTAGACCAAGTTTCTCAAGGCCTCATCCAACCTGGCCTTGGACA
>NW_009737288.1:0-1336 GCF_000703405.1 Apaloderma vittatum
GAAAAAGTATATATATATATATATGTATATAATTTTTTTTTATCTTTGTGGGGTCTTCAATACAAGAGAGGCATCGGCCTGTTGGAGTGGGTCTAGAGAAGGGCCACAAAAATGATCAGAGGACTGGAACATATATACGAAGAAAAGTTGAGAGAGTTGGAGTGGTTCAACTTGGAGAAGAGAAAGCTCAGGGACATGTTATTGCAGCCTTCCAGTATATAAAGGGATTTATAAGAGAGATGGAGAGAAACATAAAATCATAGAATCATTAAGGTTGGAAAAGATTTCTATGATCAACAAGTCCAACCCAACACTATCATGACTACTAAATCATGTCTTGAAGTGCTATGTCTCCATGGTTTTTTGAACACCTCCAAGGATGGTGCCTCCACCACTTCCCTGGGCAACTTATTCCAATGCTTCACCACAATTTCAGTAAAGAATATCCAATCTAAACCTCCCTTGGTGCACCCTGAGCCCATTTCCTCATATCCTGTCATTTGTAACTTGGAAGAAGGCATCGATCCCCAACAGATAGTTGTAGAGAGCAACAAGGTCTCCCCACATCCTCCTCTTCTCCAGACTAAACAATCTCAATTCCTTCAGTCATTCCTCATAAGACTCGTTCTCCAGATCCTTTACCAGCTTTGTTGCCCTTCTCTGTACCCACTCCATCACCTCAATGCCTTTCTTCTACTGCAGTGCCCAAAATCGAACACAGTACTCAAGCCGTGGACTCAAACTTTTTATCAGGGCCTGTAGTTTTGATGTTTTCGTAAGGTACAGGAGTTTTAAACCGAAATAAATGGCAGGGTCCTGCTCCTCAGGGCTGGGAAAGGTGACCACAGCATGCTGGAGATGCCGAGGCGTGCCCTGCCCGGGGCAGCGGGGAGCCTGGTGCCAGGCTGAGTGAGGCACCCGAGCAGGGCTGGGGGGCTTGAGCTCCCCCGTTACCCCCGACTCAGGGCCAGGCTGGGACTGAGCGAGCTGCAGAGCTGGCTGTGAACAGCCATGAGGTGGCGGCAGGCGCTCACGCTTGGCTGTCCCAGCCCTGGGTGCCTCTCGGGTGTTCGAAAGCACAGGGAGGCCCAGATCCTGCACCGCCAGCACCCTCCCCGCTGGCAGAGAAAGCATCGAGCATCAGCCCGAAGCTCAGCCTGGCATATCCTTCATCCCCCAGTGGGATGGGAGTAAGGGCACAACAGCCACTCATGGGGCTCTGGGAAGTCTGCCCAAAGCAGCAACAATACATCCCAGTCCAGGACCTTGAACTCGCTACCTGATAAAGGGTGGTTAATGATCAGTGCTGGGGTATCTCAGCAAGAGGCAGGATGCC
>NW_009737289.1:0-24218 GCF_000703405.1 Apaloderma vittatum
GGGTGTAGTCAGGTGGGGTTGGGCTCTTCTCTCCGGGAACTGGTGACAGAACGAGAGGGCACAGCCTGAAACTGCGTCAGGGGAGGTTCAGGTTGGGTCTCAGGCAGCCCTTCCTCATGGAGAGGGTGCTCAGGCACTGGGATGCTCTGCCCAGGGAAGTGATGGAGTCACCGTCCCCAGAGGGGTTTAAGGAGAGGCTGGATGTGGCACTTAGTGCCCTGGTCTGGCCCATGTGGTGGTGTTGGGTCATGGGCTGGACTTGATGATCTTGGAGGACTTCTCCAGCCTCAGGAATTCTGTGATTCTGTGATTTCCAGTCAGTATGGCTCTTTTCTTGCGTATCTGAATATGTATGAAGATTACACATACATAGCCAAGGTATTTCCATCCAAGCTCAAAAACTTACTTGGAAGTGGCCTTGTTGTGATGACTATCTAGGCATAAAGTCCTTCCCTCCATCAGACAGAAGGTTGTGGTTTTATACTGTCATCGTGTCTACCACTGCCATTGCTATTTTGCAGTTCTTCCAGGGTCGCGGTGACCCTCCACAGACTCGCTGACAGCCTGGCTCTGCAAGAAAAGCTCTTCCATTGACCCGCTACCAGCTAAGAAAACACCTCACAATCATTAAAAGCCATATTTATTCCAAGCCCATTAATTCAGACTACATTTCACAGGGTTTTAACTGCCATAATCTCTGCTGAATGTTGAACTCAAAAAGCAGATACAAAGCACTCCTCAAAGAGCAGCTCACGTCAAACATTTATCAGGTGTCCCATTCTTCTCTTGCATAAATCAACGTCTTTCTCTCTTTCTGCTTTCTCTCTTCTATTTGCTTTCTATAGCTTCTACAAAGAGTGCTGCACAATCTCTCCTCCCAGAAGCTTCTGATCACTAATTCTCTGTTTTAATCTTCTTCTGTCTATATTTATCACTATATTTCATAACTCAGTCTCTTCCTCTTTGAGCCTTTAATAGACACAGTGTACCCTGCAATTTCTTCATTCTTATTAACAGCCTGAACATTCTTCACCAAATGCAATTCAGAATGTTTTCTTTACCACTTGTTTTCTTATTGTACTTGTAAACCTTTGTCTTTCCTCCGTCTAGGGAGATGCTGCAGAAACTTTTTGTCAATTAATGAAATTCTTCAAGTTCTCAAATTCAAGAAAAACTCCAAACACAGACGACTTTGTCATGTCACATTCCACTTTTTTTGGAGAGGACTACAGTGACTATAGCTTTCAGAAGCCATCCTACATCACATTTTAAGTTGCTGCTAACATTGTGCTTGCTTTACTCCTGTGTATAGTTCTTTAAAAGCCAACAAAAGGAGAAACTTCTTCTGTTCTGCCACCTATTTAAATAAGAGAGGCAATTCTTGACTTGAAAATTTTCGTGTTATAAATCGGTGAAACACCAATGGATAGGGAAGCAAAAGGGAAAGCAGCCAAAAAACATCATTTCCTTTTGATTATAAATACTCATCATGTCAAAACTGATATAAGGACACAAACACCTTACTATGAGGCCTGTATACTTAATATTCACCATTTTTAATCATCTCTCCAGAGCCAGTTTTACTATTTGTTATATGGAAAACAAAGGTATAAAGCCTTATTTTTGGCCAATGTGAAACAAAAGTAGGCTTTTTATTCCCTGAGAGAAAACACTATTTTCCCACAGTGCACAGAAAGGGAGTTGCATCCTGAACAGAAAAGGAGGAGGAGTGGGGAGGTGGTTGCAGAAGAGTGATAGTTCCTATGCAACTTGGAAGCCCGATAGAAAAACAAACACAGAAAAATGGCAGTTTGGGAAAAACCACACTGTTTCAGCTTGAGACTGAGCAAGATAGAGTGACTTAAAAGGCTGTGTTCAACATCAACAAACAGGACAAGTTTGCAAAGCATACAGCAAAGCCTTGCAAATACGTCTAGGATCTACTAAAAAATTAAATAAATTAAAGATGTCCCAATTTTTAGCATTTCTTCAGCTCTCTAGATACTTTGCCTGGCTTAAAACACACTCAAGGCAAGCAAGCAAACCCGGCATACTGCTCATTTAGCCAACTCAGCCTAACTTCTGACTATCACCAGGGTAGTGGCTGCAAATTCACCATTCCTCTCTTTGCCTTCAGTCTGCATCGTGCTGCGCAGACCTGCCTTGACAGTCTTACATGCAAAATCTGGTAAGGATCTACTACATCCTTACATTTTCATTTCCAAAGCATCTTCTCACCAGATGGGGAGGGGGCACTTGAAATTTTTTTACTTTAATCACAACACACATGAGTGATCCTAAAGAAAGAATAGAAGAGTTGATTTTTGAAGCACCTTACAGCCTCGTGCTTGCACTCACATAGGACTGAAGGGAACTCAAAATATTAATCATCTAAGCATCTACAAGACTGGCACCAGTCCTCCTTTATTAGGGGAATATTAATAAATATCATCAAGCATTGTGCCAAAGAGGAGAAACCTAAGATACTCAAAAAGAAGATACAGCAGCAGCAAACGTTTGGGGGTTTTGTTAAAAAAAAAAAAAGCTCATCTGAGTGACTCAGTCTGTTTTCATAATAAAACAAACTTTCTAGAAGTAACAATAACAAAAGGGAGTGAGGTCTATCATTCTACCAAGACTTTCAACCCTGGTGTTTACAGGTGCTTTATACCAAGTAAGCAAAAAATAGCAAAGAAATTACTAGGTTATATTAAAAGAAAAGCTTAAAATAACGACTGTGAGCTAATGTTAGAGCTATGCAATGAACTAGGTTAGGTCACACCTACAACTTACTGCCTCCAGCTCCGAGATCTTCTTTACACTAGCAGAGCTGTTAAGAGCATCATCAGTAAACTCTGCATCAAGCCAGCTCTTTCCTTACTTTCCATATTTGATAAATATTTATTATTTTATCAATTTTCCACTCTGTTGTCCCTATTTTAAGAAAATCCTGACAGTTTACTTGCAAAAGGCCCTGGATCATTTCAAATTTTCTTATTTATATGAGGGAAGACAGTAGTCCAGCAAACCAATCCTCACAAATGTGGTCACATCATGTCACAAAAGATGGTGTCACGTCTAAAATTCGCAACAAATCTCAACTGTGATTATTTTAACAGAGAGCCTAACCCTGAGAAATGCTAAGCGCCTTCCACGAGATACAGGAAAATGGATTTCAAGGGTTCTCAGCAACACAGAGATTTTGATTGCAGAACAGCAAATTCAAGGGCAACAGTAAAGTGAAGAAATAAAAGAAAAAGAAAAAAAGAAAAAAAGGAATAGGTTTAGGTTAGGTACTGCAGGAAAACAAAGTAGAAAGCAGCAGGATTAGTGCTATCCATTTATACATAAAATTTGGGGAATGTTTTTTTAAAGACTAATGTGCTCCTGATTTTTAAAGTTCAATTCTAAATCTAAGCCAGCGGCTGACAGGACTAAACCTGCTTCAAATTATATTAAACCCTGAAGGTTTTCGGGCTATTTGACCCACAGAAGAAAATAATGACATTGCATATTAAAGATAAGCCTTAAATGACCTTATTTACTTCAGTATACCACCTGACAAGATCAATGAGATCACTAGCTATTTCTAAAGTACCCCAGAGCACAAGTGTGTGGGGAAAAATAAAACAAACACAAATGTTGGAATATGAAAAAATAACAAAGCCAAAAATATGAAGCTAACAAGACACTTTCTAATTCCTGCGACTTTAGAATTTATTGAATTACACTTCACATTATTTTCTTTTGTCCTTTTTTTACTTATCTCCGTTTAAGTTGGGAAATGTGGCAAAGCTATGTGGTTGCGTGAAGTATGAAACATCTTTTGAAAACATATCACACAGATGAAGCAATTATGACAGACAACATTTCTACCATGCTAAGATGTGCAATACAAATGCTTTACCACCTCTCTTTGGTAAGAGTTTGCTTTCTTCAGATTAAACTGTGTCAAAACCTCTCAAACCTAATTATTATAGACTTTCTGACAGGACACTGAACATCACGTGTCCAAAGCTCAGAATGTGAGACTTCCAAGAGAGACTGTGAAAGCAGCAAGTATGTATCATACTTCTCAATAAAGTACAGTACATGGCCTGAGTTGCTTTTCCTGGTGGAGCAAATGAGATTTTCTACCACTGGCCCAAGCGGCTCTTCAGCCCATCCAAAAGAGCACATAAAAAACCACAGCCAAGAAAAATATATATGTCTGCCTCACAGAATAAGGTACAGTGAAAAGACCAGTAGACCTTTTTCTTCTTTTACTTTAGTGAGCCATTTAGGATAACAGTTATCACCATGGGTAGAGACAAGTGCCTGAAGGTTGGTGCAATGAGTATGAAAACTTGAAAAATCAACAGACTGATTACTTATCAGAAAATATACTGCATACAGATATGTTATACGAAATATATTTTCCAAAGAATCTGGCTCTGAGCTACGGCAAATTCTGAGCTTTCATTCTAAGTGTTAACCTTCTGGCACTACGGTGGGGAAGGTATCTGAACCCACGGCGCTCACTGCCAAGGAAGAACCTGCAGCAGAGAAGCTGGGGCACAGATGTTTCTGTTCCAGCTTAAAAGAGGCACAAATAAGATCAAGTGAATAATCACACATCAAATATCAAAGCATTTGCACCAAGGCAAGGGTTCAAATTCTTCCGAGTACCCTCCCCTTCAATTTAATCTGACTCAAAGGATAAAGACTTTACCTTGCGTCTGTCCAATCTGTAGGAAATTGCCTGCTGTTACCTGCAATTGATAACTCCAAGAATAGAGTAAAATTGATCTCAAAAAGATTTATCAGAAGGGGAGAAAAAATCATTAAACAAAAGGGTAAAAAAAAAGGTATTTACTTCTTTTGAAAGGCTACAAATTAAAATTCTCTTATCACTTAGCAATGAAATGTCTTCAATACAAACATTTTTTGTTTTCCCACCTGGAGATAAGAGTTGACAGTGCAATCGCTAGCAAAATTACTGCTTCAATAAAAATCTGCCACCATAAACAGTTCAATTATAAATGGGGAAAAAAAAGTGTATTGTCTATTACGATTTCAAAAAGCTTATCAAAACCACTAAAAAATAATTTCACTGTATTAAGTTAAGTGTTGTGGCTTGGCAACTTATTATCTAATTGGAAAGCCTATATAAGCCTGGTTTTACCATGCTATGACACATCAAAATCCCACAAAGGACTCCATGGGGAAAGTATGCGACTGGGTAGAAACATCTGTCAGGTGTAATCTCCACCTTACTCTAAGAAAGTGTAACACAAACACGAGGCACAATGCTCTTTTGTTAAGTGAAACACATTCTCAAATAGATATTATTTTCTTAATATGATATTCATAATTTTCTAAAGTATTGCCTCAAGCCCTAGAGAAACATCAACATATTCATTAGTGTCACAGAAAATACTTGTTACATTTTGGCAAACAATTAGTACTGAACTTACGATTTCAATCTTTATGTCTCAGCTATAATCAGTTACTTATGCAATCCAAGATTAACCTAATGAGTACATTCTAGTCTTCTAACAACTTTTTCTTTCCTTTTCGACTTGGTATAATATGACTTTACATTGGTTTTGTAATTGAAACTATACTGCTCTACACGGTATTAATTCATCCTGTATTTTTTCATAGCACTAATAGCAATGCAATCACAGTCCATTGCTTTAATGGAAAACATACAGGAATGTGTCACATCCCTTGAGGACTCACAGTCTACCTGTGTAACAGTGCTACCACACAGTAGTGCCAGGCTGGCCCTCGTCAGGAGCGCCCAGAGCTCCATTACCAGGTGGCCAAAGTGACCGTGCACCTCGATGCACGCAGCTGGGAGCTGTGATACCCACCCGGGTAAAAAGCCCTGCAGCCTTGAACTCAAGGCTGGCTACAGTGTTGGATATACAGACTTCTTGGTGCGATCGTAGATTCATTTCAGTTGGAAAAGATCTTTACAATCATCAAATGTTAACCTAGTAATGTCAGATCCACTACTAAACCATGTCTCTAGGCACCACATCTACACGTCTTCAAAACACCTCCAGGCATGGAGACTCAACCACCTCCTTAGGCAGCCTGTTCCAGTGCTTGACAACCCTTTCAGTGAAGAATTTTTCCGTAACAACCAATCCAAACCTCCCCTGGCACAGCTTGAGGCCACTTCTGCTTGTCCTATCGCTTGCTACTTGGAAAGAAGAGACCAACCCCCACCTCACTACAATCCCCTTTCAGGTAGTTCTAGAGAGCAATAAGGTCTCTCCTCAGAATCCTTTTCTCCAGCCTAACCAGTCCCAGTTCCCTCAGCTGCTCCTCATTAGTTTTGTGCTCTAGACCCTTCAGCTTCATTGCGCTTCTCTGGACACGCTCCAGTGCCTCAATGTCTTCCTTGTAGTGAGGAGCCCAAAACTGAGCCCAGGGTTCAAGGTGTGGCCTCACCAGTGCCAAGCACAGGGGGGCAATCACTGCCCTGGTCCTGCTGGCCACACAGCTTCCGACACAGGCCAAGATGCTGTTGGTCTTATATGTGCAATGTGCAGGAGAAGCCAAGGAAGGCACGTACAGCCAGTTACCAAACCTCAATATCATAAGTTCAATGCCTCAAGCAGGGAAAAGGAGACAAGCCTACAGCACCCGTGAAACCACAGAACTAGATCTTCTTCATGTGCAGTTTAGTTTTAGCCAATAACCAGGTGACAGATGCTCTCTGCAATCCCCTCCAGGTCAGGATAACAGTGGAATAAGGAAGAGAGGTTTCAAGGTTGAAAAAAACCACTAGAATAGGTTTACTGAAACAGAAGATAATACCACCACTACTAACAAAAATGGTCAATTATATACAAATATGTAAATATATTAAAAGATAAAAATGAATATGTAAATATGGAAGCCTTGCTTTCCAGATGGTAATTAGGTCCTGAGCAGAAAAGTCCCAAACTGTGCCTGAGCTCAGGGTCCCACCAACAGTCCATAAAAAAAATCTCACAAATAACAAACAAACCTTGGAGCCACCGCTCCGGTCCTACTCAACAGGCACGGGAAGGCGACCTGTGACGTGACTGGGTGCACAATGTTCTTCTGCAGTACAAAAACAGGCACCAGGAACACCAGCAGTACAGGAAGAGATGACAAAGAGCCAATGACAGTCCCAGCGCAAGAGGCACTAAAGGCCCCTGGGCTCTTATTCCGGGCCCTTATATACTGAGCACCATAGGAAGGAATACTGTGATTGGTCCATCGGTGTCACAGAGGACTAAAGATATTTTAGTCTTTTGATCTGATTATTTTCAGGTTCTACCTTTCCAATCAACTTTAATGTTTACTGAATTAAAATAAATCAGCCTTTTACCATCTGTTCTACAATCGGTTGAATTTCATGCCTCCCCCTATCCTTAATGGTAATACGATTCAAATATTTTATTTCTAAAGCATTTTCTATAAGCATTGTTTTTTTTCTCAGCCCTGCGTAACAAGCAGCATAGCTGCAAGTGTCAGGTAGGAGCTGGTGTTCACCATTTTAACTGGCATTACAAAAAATTCTCATCTTTCATTCAAGTAATCCGAGTTTCCCTCTCATAAAAACATCCCACGGGAGCTTACACATATGAACCGTTTCATTGCAGGGAAATCCCTTGTTGAAGAACACCGTGTAAGGATATTATGAACTCTTAAACATAAAAAGCTGTGGCTTTTGCAAACACTGAAGCAAAAGCTCGGATACACCGTAACTTCACAAAGGTGGATGTAGCTACAAACAGCAATTGTCTGCCTGGACAGCCAGGTCTTGGCTGGTCCTGATCCAACGAGACTAATGCCAAAGGTAACAAGGCAGATTTCTTTTTGTCTCGCTCTTTTGTTGTTTACCTTCAAAGTTGTATTTAAGTTAAAGGATGAGAACAGCCAAAACAGAACCTGAATTCTCCGAGGCTGTGGAGAGATTATGTAGAAAAACACCCAACTGAAAATACAGTACTAAGGAATCTCACCTAGCACGGAGAGCTTGAGAATAAGGCGCCGTCCTTCAAAAAGCTGAAGTTCTGCCCAAATGAAAATCAGAGAGGAGTAAATTAAACACAATAACCCTCCCATCCCAGCCTAAAAACCAGAAGGATCAGCTAGCAAAATCACTAAAATTCTGAGCTTCAGAACTGCATGAGTATAATAAATCTAACGTAATCGGACTGAAATGCCTGCGATGCCGTCCTTCACACAAGCTGCGCCATAAGACACAGTGAGCCAACGGTGAGCAAGTTCTGCTAAACAAGCCATCCCCATTCATTTAATATCATCCCCAGCCAGCTAAAGGAAAATTATGTCCCCATAACATTATACTACTAATTAACTGTAAGTCCTATGCTTAGGACTCCAGAGGGACAGTGAATCATGTATTTACATTTTATCCAGGAAAGTAGTTACCTGGTAGCCAGGATGCTCACACCTGCTGCAAAATAATTGCAGGGGAAACATTTAAGACCGAAGAAAAATAAAACAAACAAAAAAATCTGTAATCCTTTAAATGGAATTTAGGAACTTACTGGATTTCTACAGGGTGCTAGTAAAGAATTACCTCCTCGTACACTGCATTTCTTTTTTATAAAGAACTAGCATGCTTTCTAATATTCTGAGGTGAGATAAAGAGATCTGAGTACAGATTATGACAACAGAAATGTTTAATTTATTTTTTATTCTGTTCAGAGGTGTACTAGTGAGTTTGGAGGGATGAACTGTGCCTCATACACACCTATAAATAATCAAACCTAAGAAACATGGAAGCAAACAAAACTATTCTCAAAGACTGAAGTCCACAAAACTGTACTTCGTGCATTATTGAATCCATAGTGGAGACAAATATAATTTCCACAGACTATCCCATCACAAGTAATCTCCAAGCAAAATAATTACATCTTGCTATTGTCTTTTGGCTGATGGAACTGCACCCATCACGCAGTGACACGTAATAAGTCAAACTTATCACAGATCCCTTGTATATTACTGTTTTTTCTCTAAATATCTGAATTCAACAGGTAGAACTTTAGTTAGGAATTTAAATTTTCACGTGAACATACATAGGTATATATAAATATAAAAAAATGAAAATGAAATGCTTATAAAACTTTGGGTTTATATATATAAGTATTTTTACCCCACAAGGTTCAAATGAAAGCTTGAGAACGTGACATAAACCTTCGGACTAAAAAGGAAACAAACAGAAGGCAAACACAGGACTCTCCTAAAGATACTTAAACAATATATAATTATCCAGTAAATAGCTTCTGAGCTTACTGGTTTGTGAGGACTGACTCATGATTTTTATTCTGGGCTGGCAATACAGCCTCCCTGTCTCTCATGCATTTCCTTAACTGGACTATGAAGTCAGAGCTGAGCAACGTAAGATACTCTCACTCTTTGCCAGGAATGAAGGGTGAGGGTTAGCAAAACAGGCAATTTCCTGCCATGGAGTGCAGATTTTTACCAACAGGTAAAGCTAGATGAAACAATAAACTTTCAAAGACAAAAGAGAACCACAACAATTGTCAGAAATAATAGCACAGAGATCTGTTTTCTGCTTTTGAAGAATCCAAATTATTTTCACTAAATTAAATACTTTCAAATAGCAAGTCCTTGTCCTCTATGCAGGGTTTAGGTAAAACCAAACTAGCCTGCTTAATTGCCTAGTAGCTGATTAAAAGGGACTGACCACTTGACACCTCTAAGCAGAGTTTGGGTCACTAGTGGAGCGGAGTATCCGTCATGTGAGAAAATGCTGAGAGAGCGGGGAATGTTTAGCCTGGAGAAAAAGGAGGAGTATGGGGATCTCATGGATGTGTATAAATACCTGATAGTAAAGAAGTAAACAAGGTCTTCTCAGTGGTGCCCAGTGAAAGAACAAGAGGCAAAGAGCACAAATTGAAACAAAGCCAATTCTATCTAGAAATAAGAAAATAAAATCCCTCATTTACTATGAGGGTTATCAAACACTGGGGCAGTTTGGCAAGAGAGCTTGTGGAGTCTCCATCTGTGGAGGCAGTCAAAACCTGACTGGACACAGTCCTGGGACATGTGCTGTATCTGGCATTTTTTATTGTTTTCCAAAAATGGAAAAAATTAAACTTCTCTGGATAAGAAGTCAGAACTTACTGAGACCAACCCCAGCAACATGCCATGCACGAATGGTCCTTTCTTCGTGCAGAGATGTTCTCCCATCTTTTGTGATGCCCCACATAAGGAGACCATCTAAACATTTTTCAGTGCAAGACTTAGATCTACACTTACAAGTTCACAGGCTTTATATTCAATTTGTTTATTTTGCATATAATTTAAGATGGTGGATCAAGCATAGATAGGTTTATTTAAGCATCCTATTTTTGGTTCATTTAAATGCGCAGATAATAAATTCAAGCCATGAATAGGCTACCTGCTCCAGATCTAGCCCTGCTGCTTTAATGTAATACTGTTCCCATTGCAATCCAGCAGCTGGAGTCCACTGCCTGCAGAACTGCGCCACCAGAAGAGACTTTCCCTAGAAGAGATCACCAGGCAGACGACTCATCAAGATGTCTTAGATGTTTTTGCCTTCAATGGAGAAGTTGCACAAGGTCTTATTCTGGCAATGTTTTGGAAATAATAAGAAGCCCGAGATGGAAAGTAGCAAGCCACTGGCACGGACAATAACACCTTCAACCGGCACAGCTACTTACAGAGCAGACACAGCCATCAGCTAAACCAAAAAAATCTGAATTCAAACTGAACAGTCTCTCAGAGGTTTAAATTCAGGGTAAGTTCAGGTTTAAAGACAGGTTCAACGATACTGACTTAGAGCCTAAGCACTTCTGGGCAAAAAAAACTCACATGGATAATCCTTCTCCCTGAGTTGAGTGGAACGATGCTTCTAGAAACTACATAGGGGTATCAGAGCTTGCTGTCTTACCTGACCCATGTGCAACTGCATAAAAACTAGAGGAAAAAAGCTTGATGTTTGCTGAACTGATGCAGGGAATCTGCTCTCACAAATCACAAGCAGTATTAACCCTCATTTGTAGGAGTGCTGGCATCAATAGTTTTCAAAGGTGAAGAGGAAATTGCTTTTTTTTAGGGGGGGGGGGAAGAAACCGCAAAACAGAACTCAATGGATTTCAATTAAAAATTTGGGAAATTTTATTTTTTTTAAAAAAATCATCCTAGAGTGAGAAAATTCTTTTTATTTATTTACTTCGTAGAGTTGCAATGTCTAGGGATACATTATGCAATTCTGCCTGGAGGATAAATCCATACAAAGTCATTTTACAGGGAGATAAATGAGATAAAAGTTGGGAGAAGACAAAAAAACCTCAGCATTGCAGTGAGGCTTCTCGGCCCCACCACCCCTGAGTGTCAGAACGGGACCCGTTCACTGCGTCCAAACGTGTCAGGAGCAGAGTTATGCAAGGCCCTGGCTCTGTCACACACCAGGGATCTTGACTTTGCTCCAGAGCCACCGTGGCTGAAGGGCTTGGAGCTGCCCTCTGTCCCCAACACAGAGCTGGCAGCAGGCACATGTATTTGTACCCCCCTCCCGGGGATCACAGGCTTTGGATGCCACTCGGAGTCCAACACACACGCTGCAGCACCCAAGATAGCAAAGCTGCCTTCATCACTACAGCTGACCCACAGATACTGGCAGCGACAGCACAGCTCACAGCCCAAGCCCTTGCTCACTTCTTCCCAAACTCCACGCTCCAACCCTGAAACTGCAGCTCTGGTGGCTTCTGCAGGCCAGCGAGCCACCCATCCCACCGGCTGGCTGGGGGGTGGAGACGAGCGGTTGTGCCAGCCAGCCACTTCTTGGGGCCTCCAATACTGCCAGGTGAAGTTAAAGGCATCAAGAGCCGAGTTCAAGTGTATGACCTCACCACATGCATGAACTCATAAAGCAGTACGTGTATTTTTAGGACAGAATTTTTAGAAACCTTCAGCACTGGTCTAATTCTATTCCCACTGATGGCAATTCTACTATTGTAAAGACTCTATGGTCATACCATTATTTAAGACAACAGGAACCTGGTAGAAGCAGGCATTAACTCTCTTATGCACTTTTAAATACATTGTTAAAATTAAATTAGATCTTAATAAAACCTACTTTGAGAATAAATTATTTTCCCTCCCTTTTCTCTTAACTCGCTTTTCCTAAAAATGAGTTTTACTGAGTTTGGAAGGTCGTGAAGTTGTGTCAGTTTACACAAATTTGAAATCAGCTTCAAAATACAGGATTAATCAAGATGCCAGCCTTCACTCTAATTAGAGTCATGAGCTTTTCAGCAGCAAAATCAGTACCAGAATTAGTATCCGATCACTCCACATCAATCGTACAAATAAACCAAAGAAAAAGACAGCACATCATCAACTCAGGTATAAATAGCATCCAGCTCACCAAAACCTTTGTGGACAACAATAAAGCATTAGATGGAAAGCAAAGTAACTTACAGTAATTAGATTTAGACTGCTACTTAAAGAAAGTTGTGACTCAACACTAATAACTAATTTTACCTTCCGTGATTAGTGAAAGCTGATTAGAATTAAGTATGTTATCTGCTGGCTCCGACACGATTACTGTCTTACAAAAAATGCCTTCGTAGTTTTGCTGCAGCTACAGATTTCTCTTTCACAGGTATGCCCAGCAACACTGCAAGTATCCCATTGCTCAGATATCATTAAGCTCTCCTACAGCGTGCAAAACTCTTGTGTAGAATTCAGGAGCTTTTGTCATTGTTCAGCATGGACTGAATTCTGTGAGGGACTGAGAAACTGTGAGTTGAGGATATATGTTCTCAGAGATAAGAGAGACGTAACTATAAAGTGAATTCACAATTCTCGCAGTCCCAGTCAACAATACCACAAAAAATACATGGAAGTTAAAATTTTCACAAGCTTCCATTAAGACATTGCAAAAGAGGTAGGTAAATACGGTAATGGTGAAATAACCTAGTCATGATTCCCATTTAACTTCATTTAGTCACATGACAAATTATTTGATTGCTCAGACTGAAATGAATAAAGATGAGTTACAGCAGAAAGATGCAGAAGATTGATATTTAGAGCAGCACAGTCGGGGTTGACAAGAAAACTGCTGTCCAACTGATCTTGACAAACGTCTGGCATCCCACACTGGCTACACAGCAACTCCTCATCGAGAACATGCGACAAAATGCCTCGCAAATGGTCTCACCAACTGTCCTGGTCTGAGCTAGAACAGAACCGACTCTCCATTCAGTGATTTTACTTTTCAGCTCAGTCTCCTCCAAGTGACTGCACTTGCTGAAGTTTTAGACAGTGTCTGCTATTGGAAGTGATAATGCCTGATATTTACAGGTACTACTGAGGGCTGGTACACAGAAAGGCTCTTGCTTCTACCTGGTCCTATAGAAACCCAAGGTCGCTTCTAAATCTTGGGTACCAACGTTGGAGCGCTTTAAGTAAAAGAGTCACAAAGAAGCAAAATGGTTGCACTTGCAGGGAGGAGCGCGCAGGACAGGTGATCCAAACCTCACCACAAAGTATTCCATTCCATGTACATCACACTGAGTACAACGCTGAGGGAACCACAAACGTCAAGCTCTCTTCTTTTACGGTTGGTGTCTGAGAAGGTCTCCGCTCCTTCTTCTGCTTGAATCCCGATCTGCGAGTTCCCGAATCCAGTCCCCAAATCCAGTTTCTGAACCCAGTTCCCATCTGCCCCCGAGTCCAGTCTGGGATTTTCCCGGTGCCGGCCCTGCAGTATCAGCGGTGATGCGATCACCATCAGGCGAGTTCAATATTAATTTTGTATATATTTGTGTATACTTCATTATTTCCTTATTAACATTATTATCTTTTCTCTGTATTGTTACTGTTTCATTAAAGCTGTCTTAGTGGGTTTTTTCAACCCATAAGTCTCTCTTCCCCTCCTGGGAAGTTAGAGGAGTTAATAGAGAGCATCTGTCATCTGTTTAGTGGCTTGCCAGCCTTAACCCCTGACAGTAACTGAATAGGAACTATAAAGTCTCTGATATAAAAACTGCAGCACAACTTGAAACATCTCTTTGAACACTGTTATTTGTCAAGTAGTGTCAGTCTGGAATAGATAAATTTTAGTGATGATGCACACTACTATTTTGCCTCTCATAATTAAAAAGTGAAAAATCTTTTTTGTATCCTGCTATCACAGGATCAAAAAATTATTTATTTTCATAGACACTTCAGAAATTTAGCACATATCTAGTAACTGAGCATTTGCCCTTACTTGTTTGGCCAGATAAGCAATCTTTCTGCAGATAAGCATCACCAGGAATTCTCTATCACAAAGGCAGAATTAGTATTAGCAACCTCTGCCTTGTCTGTGGAGCTTGCACCAGAAGAATGTAGTCCTCTGGTCTGTTCATTTAAAGTTAACAGCTTATGGAGACTGCAGCAACAGCACAAATTAATAAAATTCATTTCAGCTCTTAAGATCAGTGGATAGAATTCCATTCTCCTCAACAGATCCCGCTATTTAACTATGGTTGTTCCTGGTCCCTGAAAGAATTCAACAGTCAGAGTTACTCTGGTATCTCATCTTGAAGTAGCACAGAATTCAGAATCACAGAATGGCCCAGGTTGGAAGGGACCTTAGAGACCATCTAATTCCTCAAGGACAAACGTACTAACTTTGCTGCCAAGTTGATGCATAAAGAAATTTCCTGGGGCAGAGAGTGCCTGCCAGAGAGACATTGCTGCAGCCACAGATGTTGCTTTGCAAAAGGGACCACAGGAGATGCAGGACCATTTATATTTAGTCTGGAGGGAGCTAATGAGAAAAGGGAGGTGCATCAGGGGATGCACTGGGGCTGGAAATTCCCATATCAGCATGTCCCAGAAGGGGCCCTCTTATCTCATCAACAAATGTTCACGTCCCTTCCAAAAAAATATGATGGTAGTTGCAATATTGTTCCTTTTCCCTCTGTGTGTTCCTCTTTTTCATGTCTCCTCACGTTAAGTTTCAGTGAATTCAGATCACGGTTCACAAGCTGTACACTCACACTCATGCCTCTGCTGTTCTTCATACAGCTGAGAGGTTCCTAGTTCTCATTCAGGTGAGCAGAGAGCATATTGCAAAACCATTCTGGAAAGGGAAAAATACAGCTTTGCTCTGCTTTACCTAGGGCTGTGTGTGGCTTACTAGCTTACGCGGCATTTTCTTACTTACCTAGAGCTTTCTACAGCTGCTTTATTGAGTGTTCCATGGGATTACACAGGGGATCATGATCTAAACGGAGTCTCTTAATAACGCATATGGACTATGGCAATTTTATTATCTGGGGTTTACTGTGATGTGAATCAGAACATAGACAAGTGTTGGCTCCTACCTACAAACGTCAGAGCCCTTTATATTTATGCCTCTTTTATGAAGTATTTTGAAGTTAAGAGAGCATGACTGTCCCCATAGGTTGTTTTTCCTTGGGCACTAATTCTAAAATCAGTGACTGAATTTACAGAAGAAAACAACCTTTGTAATCTTTTTAGATCCCAAATGGGCACCCTCTGTTACAGCATGTTTTATTTTTACAAACGAAGGCCCAACATCCATGAAGGGCATGTGAGCCCCCATAAACCCTACACACTGGTTCCACTTCAGGGAAACTGAGTGAAGTGAAACTAGCAGGTTTGCTGAAGCTCACATAAAATTTTCTTGCACTAATTTAATGGCGTACCTGAAAGCTTCACCTAGCCAAAGCCTGTCTCCTCTGCCATCTGCTGGAGCCCTACAATATAAACCCTGACATATCCTAATAAAATATTTGAAATCTACCACAAGGAAAACATTATTACATGAAATAAATCAGATGTATTATCAAGTAATCATGAAGAATACTCTTATTGCGTTGATCTATCACAGCAAGCAAGCTTTCATCTTGGATATAGCAGTTAGGTCAGCACCCCACATCAAATAAATTTTTCCAGGCCCTTCAATAAATGAGTATTAAAGTAAAAGTTATTGGTGCAAACACTAGCCTTTCTCATAATATATAGCCAGTTACTCCACCGTAGTTCATAAAGTTATTCAGGATGCATCCATGTGCAATGGAGTCAGACCGTTAGATTATTTTCCTGCGTGTTTTTAAAACAAGTGTCAAAAAAAAAGTTTCAGAGTACGAGAGTCGCGTACTACCCATATGCCTTGCAGCCTTCTGTAAAAGAATCTGTACGCATTGGTGTCATGTGAAAATGCATTTTGAGCCACACATTTCAGGATCATTTTTACAGACACGGTAAGATTGCAGTAAACCAAACCAGACCTCTCCTTTACCGAACGTGCTGGCTGTCACTCCCGCTGCCCAGGCAGGCTCACTGCTCAACTGGCAGGGGCAAAACCAGACTAAAGTTCTGCCTGGGCAATGCAACCTCCTCAACCTCAACTGGCCAGAGCTTCTGGAGGAAAGTAATATGGAGGAAGTCAAGACGGGGGAAAGCAATGGTTTGTCCACAGCTTCCTAATGCCAACCCATTCAGCTCCCAATGACTTTATTGTAGACTGACTACATCTCCAATTAAACCATAATTTTCCCCATTTTGGAACAGGGACAGAGCAAGTGAAGAAGGTACCACTCAGGTTGCCCAATGGTTTCTTTACATTATCCTGTACTTGGCTCCTTATCACTGCAAACTTACATAATAATTTCCTCGGCCCTTTGCTTCCCATCATTTTCAAGGCATAGGGGAGCAAAGTTGCAGATAAAACAACTGAGCCAGCTAAGACAGCTCTTTTGGAGAGGAAATGTGGGAAGAGGGAAACATTATTTTGCTCATGGAAAATTCCTATCACTAACACCTCTGGTATCTTAAAATCCACACTCTCACAGTCTTAGAAATAGGTATTAAAATTTGCCAGAGGAGATATCACTTGACCAGAGAAGCACCTTTTACTCTTCTCACCTAATAAATCTTTTGTTGCATTATAGATCTGAAGAGCACCAGCTAAATATTGTGCAAGAAAAAATGTCTTCTGGAGACTAATAAGAAAATTCTTTGTTGATCATATACTAAGGTAGATCTGCTTTAAGAAGAATATTGGCCCAGACCTCTAGAGGTCCCTTCCAGCCTGTATTTTTCACTGTTTCTGTTCTCTGAAAAAGGCCAATTTAGCTCACAGCTGACTGACACTCTCCTTGAGCTTACTATTTGGCAATGCCAGAAATGTGAACCAGACCATGAGAGTATCTGCTGGCTGTCAACTGGTCCCGTTTAGCATGGGTAAATTAATGCAGTTAAGGGGGTTTACCCTGGCAGGATCTAGGCAGCCTAAAGCCAGTGCATTGCAGAAGTATTTTTCTTTTCCAAGTTAAACATTACGCATGTTCAGCTCAGAGACTGTCACCAGCAGGAACACTTCCTTGGGCAAGCAGAGAAAAGTCTTCCTTTTGACTACAGAAGCTAAACACTTTCTGAGACCTGAACTCCTCCTTGCCCTGGCATAGGATTCCTCCAAGCCCACAGGCAGCTGAAGTGATTGATCAGTGGTTCCTGAGGTCCCCAGGAAGATGGGAGCAATGGGCCAGCACTGCAGAGCCTTCACGTGAGACATCTTCCCTTCATGGGAAAGACTAAAGGCACATTCGCACTGCTCACGTGGCCCGAGCCTATGCCCAGGACTTGGTGGGCCTCTCTCAGGTGATGGGGGGAGTAGCATCCCATGAGCTGTGAAGGAGAATTGATAGGAGAGGATGCATCCCTCAAGAAGCAATCTCTCAGGAGAGGGTGGCAGGTTAGGTGGCAGTTAGCCAGAGGCCTATGGTACACAAGATAGGGGGAGTTGTCTAGTACTCATTGTAAAGAACATGAAACAAAAATAATTGACAAGAACACTAGTGATAAGGGTATCTAACAAGGACCATCTAGTGACGAAGCCCCTTGTGGAATTCAAGGACAAGATACCTTACGAAATGTGCTGAGAACAACTAGTTTTGGGACTAAGGTACAAACTTCGTCGCGAGGAAGACATACGGCCTTCATCCCTGAAAGACCCCAGCCTGAGACCACCAGGAGGCACTGCGCAAGTGTCAAGAGGAGGAGCAGCCAACCACTGGAACCGAGTGCCTTTTTCGGGATAGCTTATGAATATGTATAGGCATCTAATGAATATGTAACTTTCACTGCATATAACCAAGGTAACTGCATCGTTCAGGTGTGCATGTCTTTGGAGGAGAGATCCCCCGTGCACCAGCGTGCTTATTAAAACAGACCTACTTTATAACTTCATCATAGAATCATAGAATGGCCTAAGCTGGAAGAGACCTTAGAGCTCATTTTAATCCAGACTCCCTGCCGCCAGGGTCTCTACCTCTCGACTAGATCAGGCAACACATGGGGACTTCTCGAGTTATAGAGTCTTTTTCGCGTGTCACAGGCTGTTTACCTGAAGCCCTTGGCCAGCTGGAGCAGGCTGCGAGAACTTCCCACTCTAGAGGGCAAAGGAAAGCAAATAAGCTGTCTGTTCCCTTTACACTGGCATGACGCAACAGCCGAGTAAAAATCTAGTGTGATGCGCAATAGTCTCCAGCTAAGAGGTGCTAATCAAGAGCGCAGCTCTCCTCCCTGTTGCCAGCTGTCTCTCAGGTGTGGCACCACCTCCTCGCCTTCATCCAACACAGAGAGGATGCTTGCCCTTAGAAGAAATGAAAGGTGCTTTAAGCCAGCTGTTTGCACAACCATTAACACACAGCAAGAAGGGAGTAAGTAGCAGCACTGCTTTTGAGCTGTTAATTGTTGTGGTTGGCATTGGGTTTATTATTCACGTTGCTTGCAGGAAGGGAGCTCGTATTTCCCCAGGAGAGCTATCCCTCCGCTATGTGTAACACCATCCTCTTTCCACGGCTGGGCTTTGAAAGAACATTTGTTCCTCAGTTGTGATAAGCATGATTTCTTCCTCAGCTGTGAGAAGGACGAAGCCTGGACATCTGCCTCAGGGCCACAGATGCCCAGCGGATGGAGGCAGGCTCCTCAACGCTCAGGTAAGGTGTCAATGTAGCAGAGAGGAACAGGGTTTGCAGATGGTTCTGTCCTCAGTATTTCTTACTCGGTAGTAGGGAACAACCCATAACAGAGCTCTCCGCTCCCCCAGAAGCTGAGCTGGGACTCCTGCCTCTCCCCAGGATGGCAAAGTCTGTGTGCCCAGGAGGCTGGTGCAGAAGCCCAAGAGGAAGACAGCACAGTACTCAGCTTCAGCTGCATGGGACCTTTCTGAGATCTGGTGTTTAAGCCAAATTTATCCCAAGTGGCACGTATGTTTTTGCCATTTTCTAAATGAATGATTGGCCTGGGGTTCAGCCTTGATTTTCTACTTAAAGGGTTATATTTGCCAGTTGAAGTTGAATGGATCTTCCTCAATACACAACGATAACAGTACTTCCAGAAACGGGATTTTTAAAGTCGGGTGGCTATACTGCTATTTTAGATAACCTCTGAAAATATGTCTAAACAGCAGAATGCTCTGCAAGTCAGAGATATCCCGTCTTAATATAGCACAACCACAGTGCTTCACTTGGGCTAATTTGGGAAGCACAATGCTAAACATCTTATTATGCAGCTTCTGATAGACTACCTAGCTCAACCCGAACTAGCTGAAGTAAATCAGCACAGCAGTGCCCTGAGTTTGAGTTATCTAGTTATAAACCAAAAATAGTACCGTCGCATCTTTTAAGGACATTATGGAAAAAAATAATCTGTGAAACACTCAGATAAAATAGTCAATAGCCACTATCAAAAACCCTAGAGGACACACAAAAAATCGGCATCCAGTGCAGGGTTGGAGGGCAGTAAATAGAGCTTTACTGAGAAAGAATAAAACATCTTTACAGAGCAACCTATACAGCTAGATAATCTATTAACTACTACTAAACAAGCCAAATTCTGTAGGGAAAAATAAAAGACAGGATAAAGAAAGTGAAATGGCTATCCATAAGAGGAAAGGGGATTTAAGGGTATATGGACAATCAAACCGTAGCTTAACTCTTCTGTTTTAGCATTTTACTATTTTACCTCTCTTTCTCTCTCCCTTTTTTCCAGTTTCACATGGGTATGTCACACACAGACTCACTCACTAAATGCAGAAATGTACGTAATATGTATTTGAATTAAGAATATCCCATTCCACTTGACCAGAAAATAAAGAGCAGCTATTTTCCTTCAGATTTTATAGTGCACTCTTCTGAAAATCTATGCTGATACGCTAGGTTTCTAAAATCAAGCTAAAAATATAAATCCCTATTTCCTTTGTTGAGGTATTACAGTCCTATTTATATGCAGTAGTGCTTTATTACTCTACAACATGACATCTGGTTCTGCAATGGTTACACAAAGATGGTTATTTATAGACTAGGGAAGCACAAATGTCCCTCCCACCTCCTCCAGCATAAGGAGCACAGAGCCCTCACCTGGTACTAGATCTAACATGACGGGTGATAACAAAAAAGTAAAAATAACTTGTCAGTATTTCCCTTCAAAGTCAGACAATTACCAGTTTAAACACGGGGATGATCTGTTCTTAATTACAGAAGATGTAAATACAACAGACTACAAACACGCACCCCACAGACGCTCGGGGATGTACATTCATACACGCCCGATTTACAAAAGACTGTTTTGGTCAGAAACCCACATGAAGTTGAGGCTAACAACAGCTTTAATTAAAATCGGCTCAGTAAACCCCATACTGGATTTCCAGTACTAAATGGAGGTTTACAGGGCTTTAATTAGGATGTGAAGGCTCTGTTCCCGGTGGAAGAGATCCTCAGTAAACCCCTCCGCTAGTCCATGATCCCCAGCCCAGCATGCGTCATGAGGTGCCCCTGTCTATTTTAGCCTTATTAATGTGTTTAGGCACATCCATCTGTGAATTAGAGCAAACTGGTCTAAGGCTTCAGGGTGAGGGAGCCAGTCATTTCCATCACATCAGCTTTACCTCTCACCTGCCAGAAAAATAAATACCGCAAACCAACCCCGCTAGCTTCCCAAGTAAAGTTCCCTCGATGTCCAGCGAGTTTCACAGGAACACATCGCATTGCAGCAAGTTTATACAAAGCAGAAAGAGGTTTTTAGACAATATCCATAGACCAAGTTCAGCCACTTCAGTTTTGAACTACAAGACAGAGCTACTCTCAGGACTGGGGATGCCTTGCCCTTGCAAACATAAAGAAGTTAAAATAAATATTCACTTTCCAAGTATCCTGTACTCTTGCTCCTATAATTCTATAGGCAAATTACAAAGATAAACCTGGAAAGAGGAATCCTCTAAAGAACTCATGTTTTTTAATAATTTTTCTCCCTCCTCTAAACAGGCATTTTTAAGTTATGTTGCTACTTTAGTTCCCTCTCCTGTTACCCAGAGAACCTTGTTTTGGTAAAATCCTAACTCATGTTAGCGATCAGGGCATAATCCACCCAAGTTGCACTCTTATTTTAAAATGGGTAAAATACAGGAATTAAAACTAATTCATTAATTTTGATATGACCTGTCACAGTGCTACTGTCAGAGTATTTTATGCAGCTTGGTGATCCCACTCAGTCATACTACATGGACAACATCTTGACTGAGAAACTGCTTAAATCTGTTTGTAGCCACAGAAAATCAATGGACCTTAAAATCAAAGCCAAGAGGAAAAGGAAATTGTGACAGCTCCAGCCCATTACCTACGTGCTGCTGTTCTGCAGGGGACCAGGGGTTAGGGGACACTTATTTCAGGCATCCATACCTGGTGGGCTCTGCTCTAACGGCTGTATAATACAGCAGTGAAGTCGCTGATGTAGGTACTGGTCAGAAACTAGTCCTAAACCTACGTGAGTTTAAAAGCTCAATCAGCCACTGAGCTAATTAGCCTGAATCCACATCTTCTTGTGTCTTTTGGGACCTCTGTTATATCCTCCTCATTTGCCATCGGGAAAGTCACCAGTACGGCTAGAGGTGCTGGTACCTCCCACTGTTAGGACAGGTGGAGAAAATGCTCTAAGAGGCCTTTTTAATCTCCTTTTCCACTTCTACTGCCATAAGCAAGCAACCATTTCCTGTACAATCAAAACACCACAAAAGCTGCCAGAATGCAATCTCTTTCGTTAATGTGGAAGAAAGGAATTTGTACTGATGCTAATATGCCTACCTTGAATTTGTTATTGCCAACTGATCAAACAAGTCTTGATCTAATATAACATACAGAATATTACTCAGTCTTGGTTTATCTTTCTAACAGAAAGTATATCTTTTTAATATAGACACATATATATTATTTTTTATTCTTTTTCCCAAGAACTATCATAATCACGATGGGATGATTTGAAGAACACAGAGAACAGCAACCTATCAGACTACTGGTTAACACTGAAAATGAAAACCATCTGCAAAGCAGATTATTCCAGCGAGGCTTGCTGGACCTGGAAACAAGAAAGGGTTGTGGGTTTTGGACAATATGGAAACCTACCATCACGTGAAGGTATTTGTTTGCATTTCTACTTTTGTTACAAGTTATAACTTGTGGCATAAATTCTAGCACCTTATTCTGAATGATGTTACATAATTGCTTGGCAGATACAAAGCCCTTAGATTCATGGGTAATTATTTATATTTCAGCTCACGCCCATGTTTTTACATTACCCCATTAAGAGCTGGTAATAGAAATTAAAATCATTATTTTTTTTAACATATTCTGCGATGTGAAGCTGTATTTTTAAAAAAAATATTGTATGTTGACTGTAGCCTGACTGCTGTAGACTATACTTCTACAAGTAACAGGTGCTAGACCTTTCACACAAAATATCAGACCTTAAATCTGAAAAGAAAAGATAGAAGGGGTAAAGAGAAAGATCCAAAGCAATTACGGGTTGAGTCACTTTTTCAAAACTACTTAACAAAAGAGGAGGAAATGCAAATGAAATCAGGTCACTCTGATTTCCAGTTTACTGGTTCTAATCACTGGGTAACAACATCTTCCCCAGCTGCCTTTCAGGAAACTACCCACAGGATATATCCTATGCATAATTAGCTAAAATATAACCCAGAATCTGGAAGGATCATTAAAGAATAACCAAGTAACAGCAGTGAATAACAAAAGAGAAAATAAGTAATGTTATTTTACATATGCCCCCATCATATTTGCAACTTCTAAATTTAATTAGCCCATTGTTATGGGAAGAACCCAAAGTGAGTACAAATTTAAATATTCATCAGGAAGCCGTGGAGCTTTCTGCCAGTCGAGCTTTGCCATTTTCTGAATTCAGAGAATAACACTCAACAAAGTATTCAGGCAGGAAAAAGGAACAATAACTAAAATAGTGTCAAATGTAGTCAAGAGAAAATGCTACAAACACTTAATTAGTACCAAGAATCCAGAGAATCTATGAGATTAATTTTAAATATTCAATTACCTATTGAACAAAAATCTATTAGGGTGTTGTCGTGGGTGTAGCGGCTGCTTGTTAACTCTCCGGCATGGCAATAAAACTTGGGCAATGAATGTAATTGTACCAGGGATCAAAGAGCTGAGCTCCTACTGAGAAGCAAGTGTATACACTGCCAATATTCCATCATTCAGACAGTCACTCTCCCTCCTCTACCTAATATGAAAGCTATAAAAACAAAACAAAAAAACCCCTCAAACTGTTATTGTTAAAGCCAAAAGCTAATTAGTCATTGCTTCCCAAAGTGTTATGTGAAAAGTCTCTAGAAATAATGGGCTGCATTCTCAAATTTTATAGGTTTACTGAGTCTAGTGTTCTCTGGTATTTCCTGTTTCCCTTGCTAGGAAAGATTGAATCAAGTTTACAAGTCATCTTGAATAACATACGAATTTTTCAATAAAGGCAATAATTTGTAGATTCATAAAGTATATGCCTGAAATAAAGACAAGGGTGGTAAAGAAAGGTAATAACAACACTTTTTCTATCATTCCCAGCATCTTAAACCTTCTAGCAGCTTATAATTTGCCATTTCAGTAGGGTTTGGTGACACATTTATATTTTTCCATTTACAATATCTGAGCCTGAAAGCAGTAACATATGAAATTCTATCAGGGGGAAAAAATCCAAACAAACAAAAAACCACTGATACATTCGGTTTAAGTCTAAAATACTATTTCTGTATGTTAATGCATACATATCATAGAAGACATAGGCTGCTAACAGTATGGGGAACAACGAACAGCTCTCTGTCCCTTCGCCTGTGAGATATTTCCGCAGGG
>NW_009737289.1:24249-31617 GCF_000703405.1 Apaloderma vittatum
GAAAAAAAGAATGTATATACATAAAGACTTCGATGCGATCCTGGGGAACACCTACATATGTTACTTTTCCAAGCTATGAGCACTTGAACAGTCCTCCAGACAATTAATGACAAGGAAATCACCTTCTTTCTTGGTAGCTCTATCTAGTACAAAAACAGGGTTAAATGGCACGGCTCTTGATCAAAGTCCTGAGATGATGATTCAGAGTCTTGGCCTCATTATGGTTAATGGGAGTTCTGCTTTTTTGTCAGGATTTCAAGTCCTGAGATCATTTAATTGACTCAATCATTTTATCACCTTGTTTTCATTTTACAGCACAGCTAAAAGCCTGTCCAGAAGAACTGCAGACATAACACTGTTTTAGTGAGGACTCAAAAGAGAAAAATACCATCCTCCAGAATAACAGTTCCTAAACCAGCCCCTGAAGTTGTGTGCAACCCCAAGACACATTCTCTTGGGATAGCTAACAGGATCACAGCTCAAGCACGTATGGCAGCGTTTTAGTTTATTTGTATCTTACACAGTCATTAAGAATACATGCTAGTTAAAAAAATGCTCTTCCAACACACAAGGTATGTTAAAGCTCTGCCTATGTGCAGGTGCATCTACCACCTTTCCAGTACTGTTTGTTTTTCTTTAGGTTAGCAAAAAGACACAGACTCTCCAAGAACTGTGTTCAAGAAGAAAATGTCTTTCGATTTACCTAATAAAGAAAAAACAGGTGCACCTGTATGCTTGACTACCATCCATATGGGAAGGTTGATAAAAATAATTACAATATGCACAGACTCTTCTTTTTTTTCTTAATGTTGTGTATTCAGCTCACGTTGGCTGAACCCAGCTCCACTGATCCCAGCTCCACTGAAGCTTAGGACACGACTGCCTCTCATGGCAATGTGATGGAAGTAGTGGGATTGATACTGAAGAAAAAAAGTTAGATTAAAAAAAGAGACAGAGAGCAGCGCAGTTGGGCTGATCCAAAACCCAAAAGATACCTGTTAGCAAGACAGAAATTTAAGAGTGCACATTTTATATTTCTATGAGATATTTTTGTATTTGCTGACTATTAAACTGCACAGAAAGTACCTGGAGATGTAGTAAACCTGCAATGCTCTCATTAAAACGAGATTTTCTGTAGTAAACCTCTGCATTTCAAAGATGCTTTTATCCTCAAACTTAAGCTCCGATATAAAACAAACCAACCTTGTCCTTAAGACACCATCAGAACACGCTTAGTGCCCCACCTTGTTTAGAATCATAGAATCATAGAACAATTCAGGTTGGAAAAGACCCTTGGGATCATCGAGTCCAACCATTAACTCTACACTACAAGTTCACCCTAAACCATCTCACCTAGCACCACATCTAACCGACACTTGAACACATCCAGGGATGGCGACTCAACCACCTCCCTAGGCAGTCTGTTCCAGTTTACATATAAAGTGTTTTATATACATGACACTCCTCAGTAAGTTCATAAAAGTAGGAGCTCTAAATTTGTCTCTGATGTTCAGTACACATCTGCATGCAGCTGAGGGGCATCAGCTGAGCTCCTCACATCTTGTACGTGGTCTGATTCTGTGATTCTATGACTCTGGTCCTGCAAAGACCAGTTACCAGAGACGAAGCAGCACTTGGTTCTTCTGCACCTAACCAGAGCTGCCTCCATTCAGTGATCCGGCACAACAGGCACAGTTTTAGAAGAGGTGACGAAAAGTGAGAAAAACATAAAATGTCTACATTTTGGTTTTGGCACATTGAGCCTCTGGGTTGTAATCCTTTGTAAAAAAATATCAAAATATTTTTAGAAATTAAATCTAAGATGCCTGTTTTGAATAAACTGCTGTGTTCCAAGGTACTTGGATTGTAAAACCAAATAGAAGCATTAATAAAAATGTTCCAGCAGCTTAAATCTGTTGTAATTTAGTAAATTACTGTTCACCCACCCAGTAGTCCTGCACTATAAAGTTACTTTCAACTTTATACCAATTATTTCTAGCAGCAAATCTCTACTGCAATCCATTTATTTCACCTCTTTCTTGCACAGATCATGTTATAAAACCGAAATTCTTTATGCTCCTAAAAATAGCAATGCAGAGATTCTGAAATGATTAATGACAGTTAGGACTGTTGAGCTCGATGCAGGAAAATAGAATAGTGTATACATCCATCTATCTACTGGAACCCATAAGATTATTTTTCTTGTTCAAGGGTGAGCATATTAAATTTCCTAAGAGCTCTCCTATTCCAAGATTCTCAAAACATCAATGGCTTTATCCCGCATTTGTTCTAACATTTAATATGATACATGACTGCCTAGAGGTACCAAGATACAGACAGAAATTGAAAGCTAGTTTTCTAAACATCTATATAGGAATGTTAGATACGAGTTTATTGTGAAAATCTTGAGATTCAAAGGCTCAGGACTAAAACCTGTGTCACAGCCATGTCCCTGCAAAACATTCTTCTGCTCAAAATACTCCCTCACAAACACACCTATGGTGCAGAGATCTTTTGCATTTCCTTACCAGACCACAGCCCAACCTGCTTGAAAAAGCCCTGCTGCAATGAACATGTGGAATGTCTTTACTTTATTCACAGAAGTGCCAGTGTTTGGTAATGAATTGCACAGTCTTAAACCACTGATCTCTAGAGTTGGTATCTGAGCATCTCTTGTGCTGTAACAAAGAACCATGTGGTGTCCGAAAATTAAGAGGATGTGAGAGTGTATCATGGGACAATTACGGTGGTATTATTAAAGAATTACACATACACTTCATATTTTAGAAGGGTCACCATAAAGGTGACTGCACGCCGCCACCAGTTAGCAGAAAGGCAGCTGAGGTGGGAAACCTCAAAGTGTGATCCAGACCACCAGTTTTGATTGAATAGTGAAGGGAGACACAGCAGAATATCCTGGAGCAGATGCCTAACTTTTAGACAGATAAAGTGACGTGAGATGAACTGTGCTCTGTGCATCTTAATGCCACTTCTTTAAGCTCATTCTTCTGATTCAGGAGTTACCAGTGGGCAGGCACACTCTGCTTTCTAACCACATTAAAAGCAAAACCGACCAGTGTTAAAGATGTTACATGACATGACTGTATGTTCAATTCACTTAGACTGAGCCTACCCCAGTGCCGTGAGCTGAACGACAGCCATGTCTTGTGTGTCTACTTATTCTAGCTCCTCTCAAAAAAGATGAGAATCCCAGCTCTTTGTTTTCAAGACTTAACCAGCAGGCACTTAACACTTAAGCAGAGGGCAGAACAGTAGCTAGCTTAAGAAATTATGTCTCAGTAAAAGTTTTTCCTATTTCTTGGATGCATCAGTGAGATGCACAGCCTGTTGTGCCCATAACTCTCATGCATTGCAGGACAAAACAGAGGACACAAAACCCTGATGACCGTCATTATTTTTCCCCCAGTCCCCTAGTACTGCACTCCATCAAGCAGAAAAGGCCTGTGTTTTAAACTAGAGCAAGGTAGATTTAGATTAGACATTTGAGGGGAGACCTTACCGCTATTTACAGCTACCTGACAGGAGGCTGTAGCGAGGCAGGGGTTGGTCTGTTCTCCCTAGTGGCGAGTGACAGGACAAGGGGAAATGGCCTTAAGTTGCACCAGGGGAGGTTCAGGTTGGATATTAGGAAGGATTTCTTTACCGAAAGGGTTGTCAGCCATTGGCTGCCCAGGGAGGGGGTTGAGTCACTGTCCCTGGAGATGTTTAAGAGACGGGTGGGTGTTGCATTGGGGGACATAGTTTAGTGGGTTGATAGGGCTGGGACAAAGGCTGGACTCAATCTTGAAGGTCTCTTCCAGATGAAACTGTTCTGTGATTCTGTGATTCTATGATTCTGCGATTCTGTGATTCTACGAGGGTGGTAAGACACTGGCACAGGTTGCCCAGATTGGTGGTGGAGGTCCCAACCATGGAGACTTTCAAGGTCAGGCTTGATGGGGCTCTGAGCAACCTGATCTAGTTAAAGCTGTCCCTGCTCAGTGCAGGGGGGTTGGACCAGATGACCTCTTAAGGTCCCTTCCAACCAAATGCATCCTATGATTCTACGATTCTGTGTTCGTTATGAACAGGATGGAATAACCTGACAAAAGGAGCAAAAAACTCAGCTCAAGGTCCATTTAAATTCACAGCACTGAGATGGAAAACAACAGTCATTTCTGTGTGGGTGTGAGAAAATAGGAGTGTTCAGGACTCATTGCTGAAAATTTAAACAGCAAAACAAATCAGAAATTTGGTTTTTTGCCAGGATCATTGGTGTGTGGTAGCACATGAAATTCTCCTTCATTACAAATTTGTTTGGTGTTCATTGCTGCTAATGTGCAGATGTCATTGCACTTGCCCAAGAGCTTTCTTGTAATGATGGACTGACTTTACATACGATTAATATTATAATGCTACTGCTGCAGGGAACCTAAAGGACAACAAACTGAAAGCTATTACTGAAAGAACACAATATGAATGCGTTCATTCCTCATATTCTACACAGTCATTTATCATTCAAGGAGTAAATTTTACTGCTCAAATAATAGCATTTGTAAGCATCCTAGATCTTTAACCCCATTTCAATATCAGCCTTATCTGAAAGTGTCAGCATTTCTTTCCCAGGCCTCAAAATTTCAACGTGAGGATACATGGAACACGTGATTCCTGTAGTAGATCATGAATTTAATAAGAAATAACTAAATTGTTTAAATAAAATATTAATTTAATGCTTATTTTAAAGTTCTTTTATAACAATTAAAATTGCATTGATTAAATAACTAAGCTAAGAAGGCTTTATGTTCATTTGAATGGCTTTTATAACTGACTAAATTAAACTCTTGTAACTTTTCAAATACAGAGATAGCAAATACAGTTCTTGGAAACACTCTCACCCATAAGCACCTTTATGCATAGAAGCAGTGCCTTTGAGTTCTGTTCTTGGAAGTGTTTTCTAGAATAAGGCCCTACGGAATAAATGTAAAAGTGTACTCTATTTTCTAGCTATTTTGTAGCTGAGCAGTGTGCAGTTTTTGAATAGCCATTTTATTCTTTTCCTATCTGAAAGCCAGTGCTTCGTTGGTGGCACACTTTGAAATTTCTGGAACTGATTCATGTAATATTAGGAGTTGTTCTTATTTCCATGCATGAGAAGTATAACATTTCTTATTGAAAGAAAAGTAATATGCTCAAATTTCCGTTTGCATGAAGAAGTATGTACCTTTGGGGGCCAACCTTGCATCTAATCTTTTTGTTTCAAGATGACAATTCTGTGTTGGTTTTTTTCCTTCACAGTTGTTCCCTAGCATGTTATTCCATATTGAGATGTTGGTTTTCTACCTTAAATAGTCATATTTTTGTAGCAGCTTCCCTTGCACTTGCTTTTCTGAAGGTCTATGAAGATCAGAGAGCAAGACATGATGTAGTTCTTAAGGATGTGATTTAGTGGGAAGTGGTGGGTTAATTATTCTATGAAATAATACATAGATATATTTTGCATAAATTCTTTGTGCTAACGCATGAGACTTCATCTTTTCTTCCAGTACAGTGACAGCTCAGATACATTTCAATTTTCAATTTTCATATTGTACTCAGAAGTCCTTCCAGCCCTCAGCTGAGTTTTTCAGCTACAGTCACTTGAGAACACGACATGCACCAACTGTAATGGCTTGAAAAATCTGACAAAACTCAAACATAAAGAAGAAGCATAGCAGAGGTGGAAGCAGAGGCAGGAGACTCTGGAAGAATACAGAAACACTATCCAGCCACTCAGAGATGGAGTTAAGCAAGGTGAAGCCCATCTGGAGGTGAATCCGACACGGCACATGAAAGGCAAAAGTAAGACCACCTACTGAGGTATCAGCCACAAAAGGAAGATTTGGGAAGATGTGGGCCCACAGTTAAATGGCCAGGAGTCCTCCAATCAAAGGTCATGGAAACGGCCAAGGAACTCAACGATTTTTCACCGGTAAGACTTGTCTGCAAGAATCTCAGGCCATTGTAACCAGTGGGAAAGTCCAAAGCCCCGAAGACTCACTATCCCTAGAGAAAGATCAGGTTAGGGGAAGGTTAAGCATAACCATAAGACCTGATGGGATGCACTCAGGAGCACTGAGGGAGCTGCGCAATGTTGAGGGGCGTGATCCTTTCACTCTGCTCCACAATGGTGAGACATGTCTGGAATGCTGCGTCCAGTTCTGGGGATAAAGCTCCTCAGACCAGGAGAGACATGGACAAATGGGGTTAAGTCCAGCAAGGTCTCACGTGAGAGGCTTGAGAGAGCTGGGATTGTTCAGCCCCGAGATGAGATGGCTCAGGGGAATCTTACCAGGATGTACAAATGTCTGACCGGGGATGTGGTGTGAAGAAGATGGAAACAGACTCAACAGGATCCAGTGAAAGGGCTCGAGTCAACGAGCACAAATTGAAGTGCAGGAATTTCCATGTCAACATAAAAAAAGACTATTTTTACTGTGAGGGTGGTCAAACACTGAAACATGGTGCCAACAGAGGCTGAGAGTCCCCATCTCTGAACATACTCAAAACCTGATTGGACAGACTGAGAGAGTTGGGCCTGTTCAGTCTGGAGAAAAGGTGGCTCCAAGGAGACCTTATTGTGGCTTCCAGTATCTCAAGGGGGCTACAAGAAAGCTGCTGAGGGGCTTGTTAGGATGTCGGGCAGTGACAGGACTAGAGGGGATGGATTAAAGCCAGAGATGGGTCGGTTCAGGTGGGACGTGAGGAAGAAGTTGTTCCCCATGAGGGTGGTGAGACCCTGGCACAGGTTGCCCAGAGAGAGGTTGGCAGCCCCATCCCTGGGAGTTTTTAAGGCCAGGCTGGATGGGGCTCTGGGCAGCCAGATCAAGCGGGGGATGTCCCTGCCCATGGCGGGGGGTTGGAACCAGATGAGCTTTAAGGTCCCTTCCAGTCCTGACCGTTCTATGGTTCTATGACTTGGCCCAGAGCAGCTTCTGGTATCTGACCCTGCTTTGAGCAGGTTGCCCAGAGTACCTCATCTCCAGATCATGAATTAAGGAAAACAGCCAAATCATTGTCAGAATTTTGTCCAAAAGGACAAACTTAAACTCAGACCGAATACACACATCTGATACCGCACTGCTTTTGCTAAATCAAAGGAGGCACCACAGTGGTTAATTATTTTTGCTTTGCTTATCCATAAGCATTATGTTTTTCAACGTTCACAGAGAAAAATTTTAGTTAATGAGATCCATAAAGATTCTTTAATCAGCTTATATTGTGAAAAAGTTTTTAAGTCTCCACTTTCACAACAGGCGCATGAAATATATCGTTTTATGATATATTACTAGCACAGGAACTCGCCCCCCCCTTTCCCTTGAACCACCTGCA
>NW_009737289.1:31634-31963 GCF_000703405.1 Apaloderma vittatum
AAGGGTCCCAGAACCCCAAAAAGTTTTACCCTGCCAATTAACAAGCAGGTAAAGTTCCAGCCTTGTATAACATTTTGATTGCTTCCAAGAGCTTTTCACAAAATACAGAAAATATTTCCACAAAGTTGCTAGCCAGAATTTTGATGCAAGCTATTACAAGTTGAGTAGTAGGAGAAAAATACAAATGGATGAAAAAAAAGTTAGTTTTTATACAGGACAGGAGACCTTCCAAAGCCAACTCTGGATAAAAAGCACTTATTTGTTAAGTAGGGGAGAAAGGAGGAGGAGAGGGAGAAAAATAAATAAAATATAAAATAAATAAAATAAAA
>NW_009737290.1:0-220 GCF_000703405.1 Apaloderma vittatum
ACCCAGGAAGAGCCCTGAGGAATTAGAGAGGAAGAGGATCCACCTTGTCAGGAGCTGGAGGTCAGGGTTCGGTCCTTTGGATTCACGAAAAACACCCAGGTTTATTCAGCATCACAGGACCTTCACTTTGATTTTCCCGTCCTGTCATCTTTGCGTCCAGGTTTCTGCTCTAACTGGATGCTGGGGGTGATTTCTCAGTAGTGGGCCTCAGTGGGACCCA
>NW_009737291.1:0-218 GCF_000703405.1 Apaloderma vittatum
TCACTCTTCATAAGATTTACTCTCCAGGCCCATCACTATCTTCATTGCCCTTCTCCACATTTGCTGCAGTGCCTCAATATCTCTCTTATATTGAGGTGCCAAAAACTGGACACAATACTCAAGGTTTGGCCTCACCAGTGCCGAGTTCAAGGGGACAATCACCTCCCTACTCCTGCTGGTCACACTTTTTCTAATACAAGCCAGGATGCCATTGGACT
>NW_009737291.1:392-757 GCF_000703405.1 Apaloderma vittatum
CCATTGGCCCATCAATCCAGTCTATCCAAGTCTCTCTGTAGGGCCTCCCTACCCACGTGCAGCTCAACACTCCCACCTTACTTGCTGTCATCTGCAAACTTACTGATGATACATTCTATGTCCTTATCAAGATCATCAATAAGGATGTTAAACAAATATGGTCCCAACACTGAAACCTGAGGAACACCACTTGACCGGCCACCAGGTGGATTTAACTCCATTGAACACCACTCTTTGGGCCCGTCCACTCAGACAGTGCTTTATCCAGCAGATTATGAACTCATGCAAGCCATGAGCAGACAATTTTTCCAAGGGAATTCTGTGGAGCACAGAATTCAAAAGTCTAGGTAGACAATATCCACAGC
>NW_009737292.1:0-45308 GCF_000703405.1 Apaloderma vittatum
AAATCCGGCTGAGCCAACCCAATACAGATATCTTAGGAGTATTTAACATACAGATCTTTCATATGGAACAAGGCGTTTAACTACTGTGTAAACACCTGTTCTCTAAGCGTTATGAATTAGTTTGATTAAGGCACTTTTTCATTACTTCCTCTGCTCAGAAGACGGAGACAATTCTGGCTCTGCGCAGCAGATCGATGGCCCATGTGCAGAGTGGCTGCAGAGGCTGGAGCACAGCGCTGCCATCGAGTTTTGGCTGTGATTCATTTGGAGCCCAGATTTGCTTTCACCTCAGTCGAGATTTTTTGCTCTGCCTCTCTCTCTTTTTCAATTATTCTTTAGCACTATAGAGCGCAACTTGAATCAAAGTTGTCGCCTTGAAAAAGTAGTTTTTGCGTTGTGACAGTGCTTTTTATTTAGAAGATTCAGAGGGGTTGAGGGAAAACTCCTTGTCGTTCCATGCATGCTTACACCATGGAATTTTGGGGTATGGAGGTGTTGGGTAACTTGACAGGTCTCAAAATTCCCCCAACCAGACAGTAGCTGCCGCAAAAAAAGGGGCAGCCTCCCAGTCTCCTTGTTCTGAACTGCACATACCCGTTCCCTGCATCGACTGTAGTTGCTGATGGATTCACTGAGCTGGCCTCCCTGCTGCTGGGGGGCGAGAAGCAAAGGGGGAGAGGGAAGGAAAGGTGAGCTTGGAGGTTTTGGCAGCAGCCTGTCGTGTGATGGGGTTAAGCCATCCGTTAAATCGGGCCGAGATGCCCTGCTCTCTGGACCATGCCACGTTCCTTGTGGGAAGGCATACTCACTGTGCTGCAAGCTGCAGCATCTAAGTCTGCTGAAAGTACATGTTGGAGTTACCTTTTGTAGTCTTTCATAATGCAGCTGCTTGCTTGGTGCATTGGGAGTAACCTAACGCACTTCATCGATGCATTTTCTCTAAATCCTGCTCATCAGAAACTGGTTAAACTAGTTTGCCATTGGAACGCTCCCCATCCCCTCTCCTGGATCCTGTCCCACTTTCTGTAAATCATCACCTTCCTGAGACTGCCGAAACCTTTCCTCAGATCAATTAGGCTGTGGTTTATATCTTGAAACTTAAGCCCTTGCTTTCTCAACCAGAGAGAGAAAGGTTTTTATTTATTTATTTATTTGTGAAAGCTTTTCAAAGCCTTATTAGCCATGTCTTTAAAGTTCCTAAGCCCTTCAGTTCTTGGAGGAAAAACATGCCACTTGCTGGAGCTTTTTCATGGTTAAAAAATCTGCTGGGTGGTTTGCTGCTGGGGAGAGAAATAAGTGGGCATGGTTTCCTGATCTTTCTCGTACTGAGGTTTCCACATAGTTCCTGTTACTTATTATTCTCAGTCTAAACTGATTAACAGCAAAGCTCAGAATTTACAATTACAGTTTATCTTTCAGGGTCTCAGCAAGCCCAGCTCTGACTAAGATCCCGTCTACGGTCAGTGAGCAGCAAGGGTTTCATGGTTGAAGCCATTGCTCTCTTGTACCCTTGTATCAGTGATCTGAGTCCTTGTGTGTAACATACTGGTTTCATTTAAATTCCTGACAAGTTCCCGACATTGTATTTATCAAATTTCCATGTTCTGCTGCTGCACCAGAATAAATCTTTAAGTTAAATAGGTGTGATGCTGAATACGAACAAAAAATGAAAGGTTGAATGCAAGTACCTAATCAGCATTGTTGGCAAAGAAATTTAGGTTTTCCATTCAAGGAAATTCTATGGAAGATAATTTGGAGAGGATGTAATTATTTTTTACATAAAAATGTTTAATATGGACAAAAAGAAAAACATTGTAAGACTTTTATTTAAAACTCTACTGTGTTTACAGGTGAAAGGAGAATATTTTATGTAGTGTAGAAACAAATCATTTTGGGATGTATTTATAAACAAATTATAATTCAGAAGACAAATTGGAGGAATCTGAGCAATGCAGAGGCTGTTATTTTTCATTTGTCTCACAGGAACATGGTAGTATTTTATGGAATATTGGTGCCCAGTTTACTTTTCACTGCGGGCACATTGTGTTAGAAATTCCCCTTGGCAAAAGTTAGTATTACAAGATGCTAGCAGTTTGCAGCCCTGTTCCTGAAATATTGGTTTTCTTAATATTTTAAATGAAATGGGGATAAGAAGAGTTTGGAGTATTGTTATTGACCTGAAAGTTAATCTGCTGGTGATTCAAATAACACCACACGGGAGTCCCCAAGTAAAAGAGCAATGACCATAAACCAGATCTCAGAGGTCACCAAACTCGTGTGGGAGGTCAGTGGAGGAGACAAGGAGGTGATAATTTTTTTGGGTGGGCCATCCTTCAAGAGAAGAATAAAGTTCTACAATGAAATCCTCAATTCTTGCAGTTACTTAAAATCTTAATACAAGGAAAGAACTAGCTGATTAAGAGCAGCAATTCAAAAAGCGAAGAGAAAACAATCTTGTGTTTAACTTGTTGAATCAGTGTACAGTTATAAACTCAATATAGAATCAATTTAGTCTTTTGTATTTTTAGCAATGTACAGGTTTTCTCTCTTCCCCGGGCTCCCTCCCCTTCACTCCTCCAAATCTTGTCACTTGCAATCACTGAAGATCCAAGAGAGTTCTTATAACTTTTTGCAAAACTGCCTTGATTTTTTCTTGCTCTCTGGCTCGTTTCCCAGGTTTCATCAGAAAAGAATCCCTTATGTTTCAAAAAGAGATTCTCTGTTGTGTTTTCTCATCCTTCTGTGGCATGCCAGGCTTCAGTAGCTGCCCTTTTACCCTTTGGAGACGGGGGTATCTGTTTCATGAAACATTACAGATGTTGGCTAATGCCCTGAGGGAACATCCACCTATGGAAAATCCCATCTGCTTTAGGCACCCTGTTAGCGTGGAGTTCTATACGGGCAGTAAAACTTTTAGAGAGCTTTGGGAAGAAAGTTCTATTCAATAAATATGGCATTTTTCATTTAGGTAATATCTGTTTAGTAAATGCAAGTCTGAAAAATTGCACTCATTTTAGGCATGTAACTTGCGTTTCACACTTTGAAGAATATGTGGACTTGATGTGGAAGTGATGAAGTTGCCTCTTTATTGGACCATTATTTTGAGAAAATTTACTCTTGCTGCTTCTCCTTTAATTCCCAGCACGCTTGGAAATTTTGGAAAGGTTAGTCTGTGGCATAAGCACTTTTTTGTAACAGATTTGTATAGTGTTGAACCCCAGATGGAATCAAAGGAGCAAACCGATTTAAGCCTTTAACCAGCATGCAAAGGTATTTTAATGAAAATTAGTCTGATTCTCCCTTTGAAGCTGTGCATGTGCTGCAAAGGAGTGCTACAGATACTCCTGTAGGTAATGCTGGGGACTTATCTACCATTGCTTATGTCAGATTGCTAACTCTTGGAAGCATGTGTTTATTCTTATTCAATATTATAACTGACTGCTGTCCCTTCTGTTGTGATTTCTCAACCTTATTAAGCTAAGTATTTCCTCTTAATATTTGCATCTGTGACACTTATAATTAGGTAATTGCTGACAAATCTAAATCAATCTAAGCTTAGTAACAACATTTGAGTTACTGCAAACTGAAGAGGTGCTCTGTTTCAAGCTTTGCCCAACTGTTTATTTCTAAAGGCTCTAAGGAAAGGAGTTGAAATAATCTTTTGCATTATTATAGTTATGGTTATTCTGCCACTTAGTACTAATGACTGCAGCTCCACATCTGGTTACTGGCCTCCTTTGCTCCCTTTCCTGAGTTTTGTGTTCCTGACCTTGCTTCCAGAACATTGCCCAGTACAGTCTCACCAGGACCATGTTTCCATTTTCTCCGTGCTCGTTTCCCCTTCGTGCTTTTTGTCCAGTCATTCCTTTTATTATTTCTCCATTCTCATCGTCTTGTGTGTCAAATTGGGAGCTCTTTTGCTAATGTACCAAGTCATGCTTTTCCTGAAAGTGCATGCTTTCTGAAAATAATTCATGATTCCTATTTCAGGATGTATCCATGTGTGCTGTTCTGTCTCAGTACAAACTTACCATAAGCAGCCCAGGACAGGAAATCTACCACTTTGTCGCATAGATTTTTGCATAGATGGATGCATAGGTTGTCTTTGATTTGTTTGAAATGCAAATGACCATATGTTTCATCAAGAGAACCTGAGATATTCTTTGTTATTTCCCTTTCAGATGCATGGTGTTTGCCAACATCAGGGACAGCGAAGGAAGAAGCACCTCAGGAAGAACCTGGCTGCCTTGTGAAATATTTCAGTGTTGTGTGGTGTAAGGCATCAAAGAAAAAACACAAGAAGTGGGAAGGCGATGCTGTTCTTATTACAAAAGGAACGTCAGTAATACTGAAAGATATGGAAGGCAAAGATATTGGAAGAGGTACTGTAGATTTGCATACTTGTCTGAGTGAACAGCTAGCCTAAGATTATTGTACTTCGAATAAGAGAGACAAGGCTCTTTAGATAATTCAGAGTTTCCATGCTAATGTCGACTACAGGATGAAAAAGCAGTAGATTTGGGGCTGGGAGAAAGAGATGCAAGGAAAGCTTTATATTTCTTACATGGAACGCAGATGCATGGGGGAGGCTGGGGCAGGCTGAATAACGTTATTCACAGAAACACCAAATGCTAGTCCAAGGAGAGGATCTGGAAATGAACGCTGTGCTGCTTCTGCAGAGATGCCAAATGAGGGACGTGTAGCTGATTTTGATTGCTCACATAATGCACTGGAGAAGGTGTTAGAATTAGGGGAAGATGACAGGTAAGGTTCCTGTAGATATTGTAGTCAGCAGTATGGCAACCAGGAATGTCAGGAGTTGGATCTGTACTTTTCAACTAGTCAAACAGCTAAAAATATTATCTTTGTTGGGAATACAAGCAAACAGCAACATTTCCCAGCCCAGCCAAAATCAACTGTGTAGCAATTTTTAGTCTTGTAGTTCCAGCAGCAGCTGCTGTGAGACACAGTTTGGGTTGATATCAGAGTTAAAAATAAGGCTTGCAAACTATAGGCTGCAGTCAGCCTGAAGCAGTAATTTTTTTACTGAAAGCAAAGCAAGAATTAACTTGGCTAACTGAGCCAAAGGTGTTTTGTATGGGACAATGTAGGATTGGACAATGTTTCTACAAAACGTAATCTGATTAATTTTAGGGTTGAGATGGTTTGTCTGCTCATGACGCTGTGAGCCTTGTTAGGACCAGGCAGTTTTGATTTGCAAATCAGCCTGTGACTTAGAAGTTAATTTGAATTTATTTATAGCAAAGGAATATATGTATAGACTTGCTTGTTTTTGAAAAAGGCAGAGAGAACGAGAGTAATGTTTGGAATGCATCAGCCACCACCCTGTTGTTCTTGTGTTTTTTTCAAGTGCTGTCTTCTTGAATTAGCAGAAAACACAGTAGAGAAATGAATATTCTGATTTTTACTGGGTAAAAGTCTTTTTGCTGTGTTTGGTGATGTCAGGGAACACAGTGATACCAATGTCATTGGTGCTGACTTGCCCATTCAGAGTTGCTTTCAGGGCTCGTTGCTTCGTAGAAAATCATAAATTGACCAATTTAAGCAACATGAGTTTTAAATTTCTGCAATTATTCTGCAAGCCCACTGAGTGAGAAGGAAAGGTCCAATACTGGTGCTTACCTCCAAAATTGTATTTTGTATTAGGAAGTTTACCGTGAATGAACATCCAGAATTATTATTTTTAAATGGGAAGAAAAGGGCAAAAGCAGATTATTTTTTTTCTTAGGTGCACAAGGGCTGGATATAAGAAGGGGCGTGGGAACCTAAAACCAGCACAGGCTATAGCTTACTTTTGAGGCAGCAGAACATCTTACTCCTCTCCCCTCCAAATGTCCTAATTCCTTAATAGAGTATTACAGAGTATTTACTAAGTGCTCTTTTGTAATTTGCTCTATGTTGTAGAAACAGTTATTTCTGGCAGCTGCATAAACATTTGAACTTTGTAGGTTTGAGGATTTTTTTACCTAACTTCCATCTTAAAGCCCATCCATACTGAAATCCAAAAGATCCTGTATTTGGTGTGCTCAGCCTGAAGCTCTGTAGAGGGGATAGCAGAAAACAAAAATGCAGAGCAAAGGAGAGATCATAAATGCCCTCTCCAGACACCCAGTTTAGGAAGGCATGTGCATTTCTCTTGTGTTCAGGCATCTTCAGCTCCTTCCTGAAAGCACATGTTCTTCTTTCAAGAACCAAACATGGGTCACTGTGTGGGTTTTGAATACATTTAGGGAAGGGGAAGAAAAATACATCACTTTACCTTTTGGCCAGACTGTTTTTCAGCACTTGCTTAGACTGCGAAACACTTCAGGAAGGTTTTTTTTATTCTTAAAGGAATTCAAATACAGATCTTTACCTTCCAACCTTGCACATTCCGGTAAGAAGGAGACCTGAGCATTGCAAACAGATCTGAGCAGTGTTTATATATAGCATTTGTTGGTTAAAATATGTGTAAGACCTTGGAAGGGCTTACCTTTTTCACAAGTCAGTGTCTCAACTGCTGGTCTGCACAGTCAGACAGGTTTTTTTGGCCCAGTTAAGGATCCAAGCCTCTTTATCCAAAGTGGCATAGATTTAACAACTGGAGTAAAGAACGTGTCTGATTCTAAACCTGAATTAGAGATGTGGCTTTGAGCTCCCTGAGTTAAGTAAATGAATGATATATGTTGCCTGTGTCTTATGTGAGAGATTCAGCCATTAAAATGCTATTTAAAAGAAGGAACAGCCACTCTTTTCCTACATCTTGATCTTCAGAGCAAGCAGCAGCTGTTAGCTGTATTTTATAATGAGACTAAGAGTGTGTAGTAGCTGCTCTGAGAATTCACACCTGACAGAGTCCCTAAGGGGACAGAGGAAAACACATTCACATCCTTGGTAGGTTTTTGAATGAACAAGCTATTGACCTGATTGGTAAATCCTAGTGATATTCAGAGCATATATGTTTCAGAGCATGTGTAGAAGTAAAGATTTCAGATATATATGAATCCTTAATAGTGAAAAACTAATTTAGAATGATTTTTAAAGTAGAATATTCTGTTTAGGTAATAGCAAGAGGGGCCAGTGGTGCTCTTGTTGTGGCATGAAAGGGAGGAAAAAGAATCTAAGAATGATCATCAGTTTTGAGCAAGCTGCTAGATTTTATGATATGGGGTTGTTTTTTTCTAAATTCCCTTAAATGAGTATTTGACATTCAGTAGAATTGATTGCAGATTGGGATGACTGAGTATTTGCTTAAACATTCCAGTACTTGATTCTGATTATTAGCACTGAAATGTCAGTCTCTTATGGGGGAGAGGCTTTATGAGTTTATATGTGTAGCAGTTCAAATGCTTAAGGATCGCATACCTGGTCACAGGTTTGTTTCTCCTTCCTGCAGATGAGTAATGGCCTTGGAAGTGGTATTTGCTGTCTTGTCCTAACTGATAAACTTTTATATTCTTTTAGGTACTGGATATAAATCTAAAGAGCTCGACAGTCTTGAGGAAGGTCAAACACTCATGGTTGGAGGAAAAGAAATCGAAGTGATGGGTGTAATTTCAGCAGATGACTTCAGCAGTGGCAGGTGTTTTCAGGCTGGAATAGGGACTCAGAACACAGTCCCAACTGCTTCATCCCAATCTAATATGAAACCATTCTCTAAACCATTCAAAAATGTCTGTCAACCCAGTAATAAAGAGAATATTCTCAAAGATTCTCAAAGCTACAAACCTCGCCACGATCCAAATGCTCCAAGTAAGATTCACATTTTTAAGTTTCTTTAAGTATCCTCTGGCTTTCAGCAACATTGCACGTGTAACCAAAATGCTCCCCAGTGTATTACTGAAGTGCTTCTGACATAAAGTACTAGTGTTTCTGTCAGTACCATACTGCGATTTTATTGTGTGTGCTTCTAACAGGTGAAATGCTCAGCACTGCACAGAGTTTCTCATAGTTGCTGCAGATGGCTGTAGAAAAAAGTTAGTGTCTGAGAGTTTTGCCAAGAAAAATGAGTTTATTGATCAGAGAAACAGTCTGATGCATGCCAAAAGTTCTAGATGAGTTCCAACTTCCCACTGGGGTCAGCGAAGCACTGATAGAATATGGCAGCACAGTAATTATAGTGGGGGATCAGTAATAGAGAGGTTAAGCCCAGTTCAAAGAATTGCTTCTGACAGTGCCTGTTCCTTCACAGCCAGCGAGTGTAACTGAGCTGCCCAGGCTCATTTTATTTTGGAATAAGAGTTTTGTGTTTTAATGTTAGAAGTACCGTGTGTTGGCAAGCCATGAGAGTTCACAAATTGCATAGAAGCAGACTGATTAATCAGTTGTATAACAGGGATCTGTAAATATTTGATAACTGGAGGATGTAGTGTTGCTTATCTAAATGAGAAGTACTCTTTTGCCTGTCAATATCCAACCATTTAGGAGCTATATTATGCTGATGGCTTTATGTTTCAGATGGCGGATAAAAATGAGTTTAAAGAAACATTATTAAGCAGAGCAATGCATATGGAAAGGAAAAAAAGAAAGTTTGTTTTACATTCTTACTCTAGTTTTACCTCCATGCTACTTCTTATCTCATATTCTGACACTACGGGACTTCTCAAAGCTGTTGTCTGGCTGCTATGTAAATAAATGATGAAATCCCAATCAAGTGGTAATTAGTGTTAGCACTGGCACTTTTGTAAGAGCAACCTTATTAACATCAGCTTCTGGTCTCAATTCAACTTTGTTATGTTATATCTAAGCATGTTCCTTCCTGTGGTTGCAAGATGATGCTACATTAGTTTTCTAACTTAAAATCTGGCAAAGGCTTGATACGTTCAACACTAACTTCTTTGTTGTTTTTGCAGTATCTATCAAAAAGCTATATTTTATTCTGGTTCTTTGTCTCCAATGACTTTTCCTCTCATCAATTTAAGTACCTCCTATGAGATTTCCATAAACTGTCTGATATGGAGAGACCTCTTGGACTCTCAGTCATTCATGTTACTCACACAGGAGAATCATGTAGTTTGTTTAATCTCTTGTTGCATTAGCTCTTTCGGAAGTAATAGAAATACTTTTCTAAACCAGGACCTTGGTACTGGAGCACTCAGAGGTTTTCACAGAGTCGTATTTGGGTTGGGAAAAACCTTTAAGTTCGTCGAGTCCAACCATTAACCTAGCAATGCCAGGTCCACTACTAAACCCTGTCATAGAATCATGTCGAGGTCTATGCCAATAGATGATTAAAATGCAGCTTCTTCAGCGTGGAAAGCCATTTATCCTTGTGCTTAGCAGAAGAGAGCACAGTGACAAAGATGGAAAGTCATGTCTTTCACGTATGATTTTTAAGCTTTTAGTCTAGTGCTTATCTAAGCCTTTTTTCTTTCCCTTCTCTGAAGCTGCAAATTTTGTAAGAGAAGTTATGGCTTTGGCACCGCTGGCTGTATATATATGCAGACGTGCAATTTAATGCAATATATCAGAACTCAGCCCTTGGTAGGAAACAAAAGCTCCCTGAATGATATAAGCCATCAGCCAACCTATTCCTACGAATAAATTATCGATATAGCTATATGCTGGTGACATAAAAATACCAGCAGCTATAAATTGCTTTCTAATTCTGTCCTCTGACAATACAACTTTTCAGTGAGGATATGTAGCATCAACATAAACAACCCAGTATGGACACTGTCTAACAAAATTATGACGTTAGAGTTTATAAACAAATTGTGGCAAGGAAAACTGTTACTTAGATGTAGCCAAAGGATATATCCCGGTACTTCATGCTCTCTTTGCCTCTGTATGTCTTCAAACCTGTCAGCTTCTTTTATTCATGCACTGTGGCAGCCTTTGTCAGCTCAGTCTCCTTTTCTTTAAACAAATCGTTGTCTTTTTATCTCTGTTTCTCAGGCAGAGGAGTCTTTCTGGGCAGCCACAAGAATATCCCCTTGAAATGTAGTGTCTAGACTTTATGTAGGTCATTGTTTATGTTCTTTTTGTGACATTTTCCTTTAAGAAACCTTTTAGAACTTCTTTTGGTTTAACTCTGTGCATTCAGAGTCATAATGCAACATTTATTAGGTAGGCAGTTTCACCTCATCACAAAAAAATACTCAGGATTTCTCAGTTTGTCACCTTTATATCTGAGAAAAATTCAAACTATCTGGGAAATCTCCATAAAAAGGTTTTTCTTTAGAAGGTTATCTACATCTATTGGTAAATGCATTTTCTATCTGAGACTGGTCAATATATTAAACAGTATTTTTAGTAGTCATTACATCACTGACCTTGACTCTGTAGTTCACTTAGAGAAATAACACCTTTTGGCAACAGACTAAAAATAATGGGTTTTTGTGCAATACTTGCATATGTTTTGAATTTCAAGATTCTCTAGTTATGCCAAAACCAAATGCAAGTCATCAGTGGCTGTTCAATAAGGCTGGTTTACCTATTGTGGATGTAGTTGTGGATCCTTATATCGCAAATAATCTCAGACCGCATCAGAAAGAAGGAATTATATTTCTGTACGAATGTGTGATGGGAATGAGGTAAGAAAATAATTATCCTTTTGGCTTTCAGTACTTGTAATGTTTTCATGCCCATGTTCAACATTAGATCATTTGAGTGGGAAGATTTGAGCAACTGTTCAATTAATTAGTGTTAGTAATTTTCCCCAAGGTTGCACAAGTTTTTTACTGACCTGTATGCAGCATCGTGCTTTGAGTAGTGGACCAAAAGGCCTGCCAGTTCTACTGACAAATGCCAAATCTTGTAAACATGGATACAGTCTAGCCCATACTAAAGCACACTGCTTTCTGGGATTGATAATTCATATTATTCATAATTATTAATATAATTTATAATTCAGGCATTTAGAATAAAGAAGGTGTTATACTAACCGACTGAAAAAATACAGTGCTATTTTCAAAAGTGTTTTCTCAAATGTTTATTCCATAAGGTATATACAAGTTTTAAATTCTATAAGAAGATTTAAACCATATGCTTTTGGAGGACTGACAAAAATGAAGAGTTTCACTCTAGGGTCTTCTGGTATGTTCTACTGAATGTTCAGTGGAGCACGCTAAGCATGAATAGGTTCTTTATACTTCAGAAAACAACTACAAGAAATAATTCCCTAAACCAGCTGTAAATAATTACAGATGCATCTTTTAGAATGTTACCACCACCATAATATCTTACAGAGTTGATGGCAGATTTGGAGCTATTCTTGCTGATGAAATGGGCTTAGGAAAAACACTGCAGTGCATCGCACTTGTCTGGACTCTTCTGCGTCAGGGGGTCTATGGCGCCAAACCTCTACTAAAGCGAGCACTAATTGTCACCCCTGGGAGTCTGGTAAAAAACTGGAAAAAAGAATTTCAGAAATGGTTGGGAAGTGAAAGGATCAAAGTCTTTACAGTTGATCAGGTAAGATATATTTCCAAGAGGGGATTGGGTCATATTTGGCTCATAATGTGGGACTTGTGATTTTCTTTTTCTTTTTTTTTTAAATGAGAGACTAAAACTAGCAATTGTCTATTAATACTTACTTGTAATACTTAATTTCTCCGTCAGGTAATTGTCCGTGTGGGAATTCAGCTGTCAGTAACCAGGCCATAACTCAGGCTCACCTGCCTGTGTAGCACATGTCTGTCTTATCTTTCCTCAGGCTTCACCTTTGAAGATTTAAAAGTTGACATGCCCCTCCATGTGCCTCTTCGGTTTAAGGAAGAGCTTTTTGTTATCTATCAAAGTGCACACTTTCCCTGCTTTATGTACCAGAGCATCTACTTTGACTGACTTGTTCTCCGTTCCTGTGGTAGTTGCTTTTGTTCTGTACTGAAAACTTTTTCCTCTTTGTTTTGGCTATCCGTTTCAAGTTACTTCAGAAGGTTAATCCCTTTACTGTAGCTGTCAAGAATTAGGTTTCTGCAGGGAAGATTTAAAGTCTCATGAGTTACCAAGCCTAGAGTCTCAGTGCCAGATAATGGGAAAATGTCTCATCTCTACAAGAATGCAGGCAAGTACAAATCGTAAGAAAGAAGTGGGATGATGCTGATCCCTGTCCCTCCTGTAATGGAGTTGTTCCCCTGGTAAAGAAAATCCCAGCTTCCTGTAGGGCCTGGACGATTCCCATGTGCTGAGGAAGTATCTCCTCTTAAAATCTCCTTGGTACGCCTTTAGGGTCTTGCCTTTGTTTTTTTAAAAACAAGACTGTCTCCATCTTTTACTGCAAAGACTAAAAGCTCTAGCACAGATTCTCTGCTTCAACGAGCTTTGTTGACCACATCAGGAAGGACAGCACCTGGTAAAGTAAAAGACAAGGGAGTTCAAGGACTGAGGCTGTAGCGTCACTGACAGATAAGCTCTGCTTATCTGGTAAAGCTTTCTTGCCCTGTAAATTTTCACATTAAGCACGGCTCAATATTTCAGTCAGAGAAGCCCTCGGGACTGGCATTTGTTCATCCCTTCGTTAACGCTCCTGAATCTTCCAGATTCAAGCTCTGTATTTGTAATTTCCCACCCAGTAATTTCTTTTCCTAAGTTTTCTGGTCCCCATGTCTATATGGAATGGACATTCATAGCAGAAAGAAACAAGAAGCTGTTTAGCTAAATTGTGGTTTCTGTAGGTACATTCAGCAATCTGACGTTCCCCTTCTTTTTCCTTGCTTCTCTATATTTGAATTGTACCAGTGGGAGGAAGAGGAGAACTTAGAGTATCTGCACTGGTGCTTGCAACAAAGATACAGATATATATTTTCCAAAGTTATTTTTTAATCTAATAATTCCATACAAGTAGATTGAATAAACAAATAGTACTTAATTGCAGAGAGGACTCAATTCTAACATCAACCAGATTTTAATTTAGTTTCTTGCACTGTCCTAATTGTGTGAATATTTCAGAGTGAATATTCAGAGTGAATATTTGAGTGAATATTTCAGATGAAATGGAAGTTTTCAAACTGTTTTTAAACTCTTTTGTAGAGCATGCAAAATTTTATCACAATAATTATTTTTTTTTTAATTCCACTCATTATTTTCAGACTCTTGAAAATACAGAAACTACTAATTTTCCACTGAGGACAGTCTGCAGATCTGTTTGACTAATAGGAGTTTTTTGCATTATTTACTTTTCTTAGTAACTTATTTCAAGATGTGGAAATGAAGAAAACTGACTTGTCGGGATCTGTAATACAATACAGGTTAGGATGAGAAATATGGAGATTTCAAAAGGAAGTGGATACAAGGCAAAATATAATATGGCAACATTTTAAACTGAAAAGATAGTTAGAAATAATTGAACATTTTCTTGCAGTTTATATGAATAATGTTGGGAGGAGAAAACCTGAATGTGCTAACAGTTACTATGGCCCAAAATGACAGTAGCTTTCATTTTTTTAAAAATTTAAATAACTTTAAAATTCTTACTCACCTCCTTGGAGCCATTTGGATTGAGGACGCTCAGCAGGTTTTGAGACTGTGTTCCCAAATAGGAAGGAATACGTTGTCATGCAAAAGGAAGACACAATATGACTTGCCTGGGGTATAATGAGGTATTTCAAAATAATTTACTGTCTGACTTCTCCAGAAAAGCAGCAATTACCATACTGTTATTTCTCCAGTATAACTTAAAAGAAGAGCTTGTCTCAATGGTTTTTTTTTAATATTCTTGCCTGTGAGGAATACATTCAAAGAGCTGACAGACTTTTAAAATTGTGTTAGGCATGTTTTTCTCACTCGCTGAGACACCACAAACTGAACCTAACCCTTCAGTAATAGACTGTTCAAAAAACCGGGGCATTATCTGTTTTTAAAATGTGATTACAGTTTACTTCTGTTAAAATGCAACCGTCATGTAGAGGACATTGCTTTTAAAATGAAGGTGTCCCCACAAAGGTTGCATTTAGGTCTCGTTAATCTGCGTTATCAACGTTTGAGATGTGTTTGTGAGAATAGCTCCTTTATCTGTTGGCAGAGCATCCCTTCTGAGGTGGTTTTGGTTTGATTTTTAAGTCAAAATACCTGGAGAATTAATTAATTCAAGGTTACCGTTTCTTCGTGATTCAGCATTATTTTAATTTGCACTTCACTGGCTACGTTGGATTTGGACTAGTGCCAAGAGGGGTCTGTTCAAAGAGCAAGTCTGTGACATTATGGGCATCTAATGCTGATTGACAGTTGCTCCATATGTGGCTCTGGGCAACTCGCTTAAACCTGTCAAGTCACTTTGGGTAATTGTGAAAATGGGGGCTATAATACATAACTATCTTGCAACCACTTAAGAGGATAAATTAATTACTTGGAATGAGCTTGTAAATTGACTTTAATTTTTAGTCCGTCATCCACTGCTGTTGTTACATACAGGAAGGAGTGTTTTATATTTGACTACAGGGGGCTGATCGTATTGGAGGACTCTCCTGCTTTTTTAAAGGCGTACAAACTGTCCAGAAGAGTCGTGATTAAGTAGGGCAGGGATGTTTTAGGCAGTTCCCCGGTACCCCCGCCACTTTCCCTGTATTTTCAGCTCGCACTCAGAAAGTGTAGGAAAACAAAATAATTTCTGAACCTTGGGCATTTTCTGATACTTGACCATTGCCAGAGAAGGTCACAGAGGAACTGCCTCTTGTCAAGGCTGCGACGTGGAGCTTGAGTACTGAGTATGGACAGCACTGGGTGTTGCCTACAGGTCTCCTTTGTGTCTCTGCTCCTGTGTTGGGAAATTTTCCACTCCTATTTTGAAACCTGGCAAGAAAACTGGCAAGTAACTACAGTCCTGGAAACAACGGAGTGCTTGGGTCCTGTCCAAACACCTGGGGAAATGGGTGCATGCTGTGGTTACCTGCTCCTCACTACTCCAATGTGAGCAGCGTGTGGGGACTGATCTACCACAGGGTACTTTGTGAGATTAGTGTGCCAGATTCAGCCCATAGATTCATCTGAAGCACCAGCTAGGAGGCTCTAAAGGTTGTGATAATTAAGTGGTGCTGCTTTTACAGTGTATTACACCATCTGGCTCCAGACTTAGTTGTCTGTGGGTAACTGATCTTGTTTGGGAGTAACAATACCTTCTGAGGCTCTAGCTTGATTTGCTTTCACAGTTCAAGAGGTCCTTCAGCCCATCAGCTGGGATTGAGGTCTGATTAGTTAGTGGACACTGTTAGGAAATAGGAAGGACTGTTCAGGGAATTAGCATCTGGAGCTAAGTGGAAAGGTAATGGATGTGCCCAGAGTAGATTTTTCCATTTTTTATATGTAATTGCAAGACAGGTAAGCAATCCTGTACTTCAGTAAGTCTGCACAGAAATACAACTATTTCTTGGAAACTTTTGAAAGAAGCTCACAGTTATATTACAGTGACTTTTTATTTAGTGTATCTGTTTCCTTCAATAGACATAAAAAGTCTTGATGTCTGTTGAAAGAAAAGGGTATATAAGGACAGAGACGCTCACAGCCATTTTCTGGCCACTAATACAGGGTTTAGAAATCAATTGCATTTATTTACCAGTAGACAGGCATAGGGGCTAGTTTTGGGCTTTATTTTCTCAGGCTGCCCCTTCCTGTTGTCCAACCCATCAAGGTTAAGGGCTTGTAACAAAGTTGATACCGCGTTCAGTTCAGAACTAAAGAGGAATTTTAGGTTGGTGAAGTGTGGCGGCTTCCTACCTGACCACATTGCTGCACCCTGCAGCTTGAGATCCCAAAGTGAGTGTACAGGCAGCTACTTATGCCTCTTTGTTATCTTGGCTTTAATTATTCATTTGAAGCTTACCTAAATGCCAGGACTGAGAAGCTGTTACAGGGAGCCTGTGCTCTTCACCTTCACAGTAACATGTCTCAGAGAGTTTGAAGGTGTAAAAGAATAATAAATTTTCTTTTAATGAGGTGGTAAAACTCTACATTGCTATATCAGATCCCATATTTCCTTTGCAAATTAGGAGAGAATCAATAATCCAGACTCATGAAGGAGACAGCAAATGTCTTGTGTCATGCTAGAAGAAATTTCTGTAGACACTAGATGTGTAAAGAATATGATGTGTGATCTCAAAATAAATAGTTGTGTGATATATTTTCCTTTTTACCTGCAGGACCATAAAATAGAAGAATTCATCAATTCTCCACTTTATTCAGTTATGATAATCAGTTACGAGATGCTGCTGCGATGTTTAGATCAAATACAGGCTATAGATTTTAACCTCCTGATCTGTGATGAAGGACATCGTCTGAAAAATAGTTCTATTAAGACAACTACAGCCCTCGCTAGTCTGTCTTGCGAGAGAAGAATTATCCTTACTGGTTAGTATCTGTAGCTACTTTTACTATCTAGCTATGCTCGTATTGGGGTAAAGGAAAGAGCTGTTAAAAGTATAGCAGAAACACAGTATAAATTTTGGCAATGTACAAATCTAGGGTCTTGTAAAAACAGATTATTTCAGAATTTTTTTTGAATAAATGCAAAATTGTCTAACTTCGGGGACGGCAAAGAGCCTGAGAACTTCTATAAGGGAATCAGGACTCTCTTTACATATACTCATTGTTTTCCTTTGTGGTTATTTTATAAAATTGATTTAGAGCTTGACATTTTAAATTCCTTTGTCAGAACTACTAGATTTGCAGTCTGTTTAGTTAGGTTGACAGGAGTTTATTAATCATGAGCTCTGACTAATTTACACTGAAATAAAATGTCTCTTTCCAGGATGCATTCTCAACGTTAAACGCATGTATTTGACAATTGTACTTCTGTGGTTTTCAAGAAAAAGTTACTAAATACAGAATTATTATTTCCTCTTTCCAGGTACTCCAATCCAAAATGACTTGCAAGAATTTTATGCATTAATAGAGTTTGTGAATCCAGGAATACTTGGTTCTTTATGCACATATAGAAAGATATATGAAGAACCAATTGTCAGGTCTAGAGAACCTTCAGCAACAAAGGTATATTATAAAAAAAAAAAAAAGAATTACAGAGGAAACTTCATAGACAGCACTGTGAAATTTGCGTTGTATGAAATAAAATAAAGCTTGGGACTGATAGTAGCAAAAGATTTTCACATTCCTTTTTGAAATAAAATCAGTCATTCTTGAAAGGCAGCTGGAGGAAGACATGCATACTGAGATCATGGCATTTCAGCTGCCTATTAATTATCAGGCAAAAATTGCTTTTCCAACACCTTGCATTCCCCAAAATGTCGTGTGTATTACCATATGATGATACTTAATTTATTTTTAGTTTCTCCACAGTAGTACAAAATCTGCATGATTTTATTGCATCAGTCAGGAAATTCTGGAATGTAATTTGAGCCTTGGGTTTCTTTTGGGGCAATATCTTCCTTTGTTTAAGACTTTAGAAACTAGGCTTAGAATTATAATAATGTAGTGATACGGATTGGAGAAGAATTGATTATCACAGTCCCATGTCAGAAAGCGGTGCCCTACATTTAAAATGTTATTTAACTACCTAATTAAAAACATACAGAAAATTATTGGTGATGAAATGCAAGACTGCCCTTAATTGTGTTCTTTGGTTTTTTTAGGAGGAAAAAGATTTAGGAGAAAAAAGAGCAGCAGAACTCACACGCCTCACTGGACTCTTTATTCTTAGGAGAACACAGGAGGTTATAAACCAATTTCTGCCCCCCAAGAAGGAGAGCATAATCTTCTGCCGACCAACAGCGCTGCAACTTGAATTGTATCGAAAACTGCTTAGTTCTCAAGTTATTAGATCCTGTCTACAAGGCAGGCTGGAAAACAGTCCTCACCTAATATGCATAGGAGCTTTGAAAAAACTTTGCAATCATCCATGTCTTCTCTTCAAAGCTATCAAGGTATCTATTTGTCTGGGGGTGGGTGCCTGCAATTAGTCATTTCAGCAGGCAAAGGTCACTACAACTATGTTATGGTCAATGAGCATGTTCCTTAAAGTCATTTCCACACTCTCTGCTCACATACAGCTTGCTTTAGGAGATTCCCTTTCAAAAGCGTAGTTAGGAAAGCTGAATGTACTCAGGGAAGGTAACACACCAGTTTCACATTGCCTTATGGCATTATATTCATGTATTTTCCCTTTTAATTTTGTCTCTGAATTTTTATAAAAATACGTATAAATATGAATTTTACAAAAAACCCCACGCCCTTAGTTGGAGGTTATTCTGTTTGCTCTGTCTGCCGGTTCCTCTGAAACCTCCCTGCCCATGAGGTAATTTTGCTCTCTCAAGCTCAGTGACTCTGGGAGCTGCAGGCTCAAGATGTCAGGGGTACTGGATGTCTCCATTTCCACTTCTCCAGGGATCCTATTACACCGTACACCCTGCAATTTCTGTAGAAACATTCTCATTCCTATAGGTAGATGATGTGATAGCTAGAACTTGGTAATACTGACTTTTGTGGCCACTGGTCAAAATCCAAGCAAGGTGGTTGGAAATGTAAATCTTTCTTGAAAGACATACTTTGTGACTTTGTAGGAATGTCCACAGTGCAGACCTCCCTGTAACTTTTAATACTGCCAAGTAAGGTTCATTGCCTTTATTTCATAGTCTAAGCGTTAGAAATTTTTCTTACTTCTAAGCGTAAGCCTTTAAAATAGGGATGGAAAGGATGATATATAAAAGACAATTATTGCCATTGTCGTTTTGGCATTTGAGTAATTTGGCTTTTTCTTCCCTGTGAAACACTGATTTTCAAATTACAGGAAAATATTACCTGTGTTTCTTCTATCTTATTGTTTCATTTACTAGCTTTTCTTCATTTCCAGTTGCATAACTGAATCTTAATGACAATATCTTCCTAAAAACAGTCGATCACTGGGAAGTTCCATAATAAAGCATTATGGAATTTAAAAAGAATAAGCAAGAGCTTTGATTTTTTCCCCTCAAGTTTTAGATATGTCTTTGCTGTAGGTATACATCTGCGTGGTTGTTCAAATAGGGAAGTAGAAGTTAATTACATTTTTCAAGTATTTCCAACTTTCTGCTCAGCAGCAAACAACATCTTATATTAGAGGGTGTAAACCAAAATAAACATTATCAGTATTTTAAAACTGTGCTTTCAATCTAGTATTGGGAGATTGTAGTGCTCACATAATGCACTACTATGTGGCAGCTTTTAATGCTGCTTTTTGTCTTGGTAATAAAAATATAACAAAGTTGAAAAAAATCCCAAAACATGTTAGAGGGGTTATGGAACTTGAATTCTTCTGTTTTCAATAGGAAAAAAGCTGTGATCCTACATCTGATGAACATGATGAGCCCGGACTCTACGAAGGTCTAATAGACATCTTTCCACAAGATTATACTTTGGACACTTTCTCTGAAAGCAATTCAGGAAAATTGCAGGTGCTGGTGAAGTTGTTAGGAGCAATCCGTGAGCTTAACTCTTCTGAAAGGCAAGTGTGAAAGAAAGGTAGAAGGGAAACAGTGGAAATGACCTTCTGGATATTGTTTTGCATGTCAGTGCATGAGGATTTAATATTCAAAATAAAGGCATTGCACCTGTTTGCAGAGGTGTCAAGCATATTTATGCATTGTACTCCTGGCTCTTCCTTGTTAAATTTCTAAACTAGGATTTGCAGCTCTCATTATTTTAAAAGATACTTGTATTTTTTTTTCCCAAGTAAAGCTACTTGCATTTTTCATACGGAATTCTAGCAAGTAAGATGTAAGCCCCTGTACTACGACATACTGTCTTTACCTGCAGAGACTTTCCAATGCTTTGTACCTCCTTGAGGAAATGGGTTGCTTTATTAAATATTTTAAATTGCATTAAGTACTTTTAATTACTAGATTGTAAGTTATTTCCTCTTTAATCACATTCGGCTGCTCAGAGCTTGCTGCCTTTTGTATTCAGAATAACCAAGAAATGAACTTGTACAGCAGCTGCTCATTTCCCCTGTGGTAAATGCCACTGACATGTAGGAAAACCTCTGTTTATCCTGGGGTAATGGGATGCACATGGTTAGTTACTGTGCAATTGCTGATTCATGGAAGTCTCACATGGCCTCGTGTCCCATGGTAACTTCTTTATGGTCTTTTGTGATAAATCCCAGCTTTCTAAAAGTGGCTTTGAACTTTTACTTAAATTGATGCTTAAGTAGGACGTGCTGTAATTGAGCAGTGGGAAGTTACAGCAGATCTCTCTCAGTTACAGCTGAATATCTAAATGTACTAGCCTTATTTCTTGTTGGTTGAAAGAAACAGGGGTATCAGGAAAAGCACTTTTCTATGTATCAGTGCTGTAGGACCTGCTGAGATCAACGATGTGGCATTATTTTACGCCTTTCAAATTTCATTGTTTTAATTCAGTGTTGTTTGTGTTTCTTTTTCTTTTGTTTCTTCACTCTCATTAGTACTAAATATATTTTGCAATATATAGACTCTTCAGAGGTTTTCTATTTTTGAGTGAAAACAAAGGTGTAAATTTGGTGTTGGTTGAGAAAAAAAAAGTCTTGCAAAGTCTTCACAAACAAGGATGTAGTTCAATTTTAAAGTGTAATAACAAAAATACTTTAAAATAATTTTTGAAAGTTAATTTATCAGATGTTCCCTGAAATAATTTGTCTAATTCTTCAGTACTTGTTTTTAATCAAAATTATTTAAAAAAATGGGGCACCTTTCTTGGAATTTGTTACATTTATTTTAGTTTATAGAAGGTCTCCAAACAAGATCTGGGAGAAAATGCCCTTACTGTCATTATTATTTTATTTATGGCTTAAATTCCAAAGATCTTTATCTATTCAGTGGAATCATCCTTAATATCTGGGAGGATGTAAATTCTATAATTGCAGATCTCTTATTTAAACTTATTTAGTCAAAGTTTCAGAGAAAAACACCGGCATAGTGTGTCATTAGTGTAAGGGATCAGACTGATTGCAAAAAAAGCCTCAACAAAAATCTAGACTATTATTTGTGAAGTTCTTCACTATCCTTCATCCCAGTTCTTTTCAGTCGTAGAATGTAGGAAAGAGCCACTGCTTTCCTATTTGACTTTCATGATTTTGTTTATGAGAATTTTCTGAGGTTCTTCACAGTTGCTTTTTCATTAAGTAGTCATATATATATTATTTATTAACTTCTATAACACCCTCTGCAAATGTTGCCTTAACAACAGCTATTTTGTATAAATAGAGATTTTTTTTTTTTACATCTATCTTTGTGGTTCATTCTGTATCTCTGCAATCTGTGCATGGAGCCAGATTTTGTTGCAAAGAAAAATATCCATTATCTAACATTTGAATGCTTGACAGTAGGTATAATGCATCCAAATCTATTATGTGCCTCAGATTAATAGGAAATGTTTTATTTCTTTGGAAATACAAGTGGCCTCGTATTTTGGGGTTTATGTGGGGTTGATGTGTAATATTTGCTTGACTTGTAATTTTATTTTCTGAGATGTCTTCAGTAATTTGTTATTGGACTTTTAACTTTGCCAAGGTCTAAGATGATAAGATAACTTTGATTTGCTGTTTGACAGGGTCGTGCTGGTATCCAATTACACTCAGACATTAAACATATTACAAGAGACTTGCAAACGTTATGGATACTCTTACACTAGACTTGATGGACATACTCCTGTCTCCCAGAGACAACAGATTGTTGATACTTTTAATAGTAAATTCAGTCCAGCTTTTATCTTTTTGCTGAGTTCAAAGGCTGGTGGAGTAGGACTGAATCTGGTCGGAGCATCTCATTTGATCCTGTATGATATCGACTGGAATCCAGCTACGGATATTCAGGTCTGATAACAGCTGTGTGCATGTGGGTTGGGGTGGACATCAAACGATTTCCCGATTGATTTTCAGCTGCCTGGCTTTACATGTCCTGTTGCTGCGCGATTATCACATTGCATCTGGACAAGTACAACGCTGAAGAAAAACTATTCCTGAGAGGAGAAAAGAAATGTTTGTCTCTCATATTGCATTAGAAACCCTCTTGCAGTAAAAAATGAAAAAGATTTAATTCTGGTTTCTTTGGAGGAGTGAGTCATGTATCCCCATGTATTCCTCTTTTTAACAGGAAAGTTGCTGTGCTTATAAAAAGAAATTAGACTGCAATTAGACTGCGTAGCACAAGTTGCTGTTGATTTACAATACCTGGGAAAAAGGGAGAGGTTCTGATCAGAGTCAAGAGAATGAGAAAATCATGTGGCAGTGATGCCAAAAGAAAGAAGACAAAGCCAGTGCTGTGCTCTTCTTGTAGTGGCACTGTTCGCCTCAAGGGATTATTTAGTTGGCATAAGAGCGCCCACTTAAAATAGTCCTTAACAATAACAAGTTTTAAGAAAAATCTTTTTATAAACACAGTAAGAAGCTTTTTATTGTCATGTTGTGTGCTTAATACCTGAAATAAGCTCTGATTCTTGGCCCTGCTCCTGTTCCAAATGTGAATTAGTACCTTCGTGTGGTCACTTGCCTGGCTCAAAACAGTCTGCCAAATCAGTCAAAATTGCTACAGGTTGCCAGAGATCGCAAACCACATTGTGGGTGCTTGTACCCAGTATGTAGGTGTAACCCTTAACGTTTCTGAAAAAAAAACCCCATACTGCAGTACTCAGTGTGAAACACTAATTTTAGAATTTTAAGGGAAATGGAAAAGTCATTTGTAAATATGGAGACAGGGAGAACAATGTGTATTCCTGAAATATTACACAGGTGCTAATGCTTGGAGAAAAATATGAAAGGAGATTTCTGGCAGGAAAGAGTTGAAACCCATACTGTCCTACTACAGTACACAGAAAGAAAGGAGAGCATAAATGGCAGAAAGTAAATTATATTTTCAAAATTATTTGCAGTTAATACCAGAACGCTTTTATAAAAACAGTCAAAGACAGTTATTGAAGAATACTTTCCTTGGACAACATCTTTTTGAATGAGCTAGCAGAACTGGTAATTAGTTCAGCAGAGGCTACAAGTTTTAGTTGAATTACCGTTGTATAATGGGCTGTTAATGCTCTTCATCTTTTTGCTTTCTTCAGGCAATGGCTAGAGTGTGGAGAGACGGTCAGAAACGTACTGTCTATATCTACAGACTGCTAACCACAGGTCAGAAATGGTGCTCAAACATACCCTAGTATGAGACAGCTATTGAAATTTTCTTCATAAAAGAAAAGGAGGGAGTGGTTTTGGAAATCATTTGTTATTTAAAAATGTCTATTGATTCCTAGATACCACTTTGCTTTACTTTTGCTTGAATAAGTAAAAGTAGTGGTTTAGCATTTCCTATGAGTAGTTTTTGAAATGGATTTGACTTTTCTTCCTGACAAATACTGGTCAAAAATTATCCTAGTGTATCCTTTTATTTATTTTTACTTTTATTTTTATTTTATTTTTATTTTTTATTTTATTTTTATTTTTATTTATTTTCTTTCAATACAGGCTCAATAGAAGAAAAGATTTATCAAAGACAGATCAGCAAACAAGACCTTTCTGGGGCAGTTGTGGACCTTTCTAAGACATCCGAACACATCCATTTTTCTATTGAGGAGCTTAGAAATCTCTTTACTCTTCATGAAGATTCCAACTGTGTTACCCATGACTTGCTTGAGTGCGACTGTATGGGAAAGAAAGACCATCAAGGTGAATTTATTTTTCATTATTTCTGACCATTGCTGGGGAAGTACATCTATTCTGAATATATGCTTGTGCCACGGGAGAAAACTCTGATGTTCAGTAAAATAGTATTGAAGTAATGAGGTTCATTATGGGATCTTCCAGATATTGCCTGATTTTTCTAATCCATGGGAGCCCTTTCAAAGATGAAGAGTTGAAAAGATTCATTCCTTGCAGTAAAAACCAATTCATATATTGTGCTTCTAAATTCCTTGAATTAGCTATGGCCAGCTTGACTAGTGATTGGTTACAACCAAATTACACTATTATGGCGTTTTGTTTCTCAATATTCAAAGATGGCAATGGATAGTTGTTAAGGACTAATTCAAAATCTCTTTTTCTGAGGACAGCTGTACGAGATGAAGATCAATGACACAATTCTGAATATAAGCCTTCATTTCACAGTTATTAACTAAAGATGTTGCAGGATGATAAAATAGTTGTTTGAAAAATGCTGGAGGATCCACTGATGATGTTAAAACCAAGTTGGAAATGTTTGCATCTCTCCATTCTTTTGCATATCAAAATTGTTTTATTACCTTGCTACATACAGATACAGAGTTTTAAGTTACAAGCAGGATTGAAAAAAAAATAAAAAAATTGCCTAGGTCACGTTTTCATCTTCTTAATTTTAATTTTTGTAGCTCATCTAATTTCTTAAAGGAAGGACTGTCTATGGCTCTAATGCGTTTCTTTCCTTTGGGCGCGAAATATCTGTATATGCTATTTTCAAGTGTGATAGTGAGGCACCAATATTGATATCTTCTAAATGCACACAGACACCACAATAAAAAGAGACAAAGAAATGGGTACAAGAGTGTATGTTGTCAACAGATCAAGTAGTACAGACCAAATGAGACTATTTTGCTTGATGGTCTGCATGTCTCCAGGTAATAGGCTAGAGCTGTGTTCCTCTCTCATCTCATTCTACCCTAAATGGGAGGACTTGACTAGTGAAAGCACAGTGCTTCTGTACCCACAGAAATTTGACTTTCTCCTTTATTTTTGCTCCATATACTGGTTTATTTGTCTTTGTACTTTTCTTTAACAAATGAAAAGTTAGACCTTCTGTTTTTGCATGAGTAAGTGACGTTTTAAAGTATACCAGCCTTCACTTAGGTACTAATACAGGATCTGTGTGGGAAAGGCACTTCTACTGTTAGAAGTTAGCCACATTTTCTCACTCATGTGCAGTGAGGCAGGTAGAGCTCCTGGACTGCAGAAATCCAGAGAAATTTTGTATTGTTACTGTGGTGAACACGGGTGCATATCATTTTATTTAGTGTTTTGCAATTGTCTTAACACTCTTGACTGCTTATCTTACGCTTTGAATACATGTTGGTTCCACCAATTCAACTACAGCGTTGGTCTCTTGGATCCTGTAGGGTAATTATGTCTTGGTTCCAGTGAACAGAACCTTTTGGCAGTAAAGAAAGGAAAAATAGGAAGGTCATTTTTAGACTTCAGTGGTGGAAATGATAGAGTAAGGGGAAGATCTGATTTCCTAAAGAGCAGAGGACACACTGGCTTGCGAGTTCCCTAGTCAAACTGTTGCAAGTCATAGTCTTTAGTTTGATGACCCGAGAATGCAGCTGCCGCTAATTGGTCTCTTTGCCTTTCCTAAGAACAAAAAACTGTCAAATTATTTCATCAGGGAACCACATTCCAGCTTACAGGGGATAGATACTGGTGCACAGAACTTTCACTGATTTGTCTTCTCCATTTCTAGCAAGTATAATTCAAAAATAAAGACGAGCCAAACAATGTGGTACAGACTTCACACGATACGAACTTTTCATAATGATCACCACTAGATATACCAATGAGACTGTAGTTTCTTGACCAAGCTGCTGTTATCCAGTCACACTAGGGCCATCTTTAGCAAACCACAGGGGACTTGAAAGGAAGAAATTAGTTGTGCATGAATCATGCAGGTCGGTTGCTTGCTCTTCTGCTGTCTTCCAGATCAGCTACAACCCTTAATCCTGTTGATTTACCTGATCGTGGTGTAATTTATGGAGGTAGGGATGTGGAATCTGTAAGGACTTGAGAAGTACATCTATTCTAAATTTTTTTCTGGCCTGTAGAAGAATGTGTTTCTAGTCTAGTGCAGATGTGCATCATATGTCAGTCCAAAGGAACTTGACGACAGGTTTTAAACCGATAACAGCAGTCATGCAATTTGTTTTTTTTTTCACCTAAAGCAATCTTTTTCATTTATCCCATGCATCAGACGAACCACGAAGCCAGCAATGTGTGACATACCCTGCAATGAGCTGGTACTGTTTAGGGCTTTAGGATCCTTTGTCAAAGGTGAATTCGCCTCTTTGCGCTTCATGGCAATAGTCTTCATTACTGTGATATACAGCATAAAATCTTGTGTATATTGAACCATTTGGCATAAGCTGGATGTACAGAACACACAGCCTTAGTGTGCTGAGTCAATGAAATAGCTGTTCAAACTATTCTTAGCTGTTTGGAATGATCCTTTTGTGAGGAAATAGCAACTAGCATGAATTTTGCTGCAACATACTTCTGGATTCAGATTTGCTTAAAGAATTGCTGCAGCCCAAATGTCACAGAATTAGGAAGACAGAAGAAAGGAAATTGCCAGATAAGATATTTCCTTTCCCATCCATGGGTAAAAGGATTTGTCTTTATGCTAGCATATGGTGATTTTGATAAACTCAATCAATAGCAAGAAACAGCCTTTCTATTCTTACTGTAGATACATATGTTTATGTTTTATTGACATAGAAGGATTATATATGCAGTTCTATTTTCTCTCATTAGTTATCACCAACTAGCTTATTGGTTCAGACTGAAATTTTCTTAGTTTTCTCTGATTAGTCTACTGCATCTTTTTTTTTTTTTTTTTTTCAGATCCTTCCTCGGCTTCTCTGTCTAGAATTTGCCAGCTTGGACAGAACCATATGAAGCCTAATTCAAAGAAACCACTTTCCATGTCGCAGTTGATGCAGTGGAAACATTTTTCTGGGCAGCATCAGACTCTTGCTGATCCTTTCCTTGAAAGGATAAAAGAGAATGTTTCTTTCATTTTCCAGAATGTAACCAGTCCAACTCCCCCCATCTAATAAAACTTAAGTGTCTTTCCTTACCACTTGCATCCTCCTCCTCATAAGTGTAGTAAACAACTGATGTGCCATTATCTTTTGTTCTTTCTGCCAAGGTCTGTTTTGTATATTTCTGCTGAGGTTTCTGGGTAAATGTGATTCCTCGTGTTTCAACAAAGTTACTGTTATTACTAAGTTCATGATACTTACTATAATTATAATGAAAGGTTTTGAAAACTAACTTTACTTTCCAGTCTTCTGTTCCTTTGATATCATAATTAGTAGAATTGGTTTTGTGCACATTCCTATGCATGTCTACTTTGTTTTATAGTTTTTATTTGTTCATAATGATTTATTGCTTGTAAAGCTGGCAACTCTTTAGTGAGATTGTATAAGATTTGACAATGCTGCATACATGTATATGCTGTTTACAAGATTCTGGTTTTTGTTTTGACAATGAAAAGTTACGTATCTGTATAACTGTGGCTTTATAACAAGGTAGGCATTTGTTTCCTTGAATTTACAGTTTAGTGAAACTCAGAGCAGTGGCTAACGAGGTCCAAAATTCTGAGACCACAGCTTGATACTATGTCAAAATATTCTGAAATTCTCCTGTTGCTTTTACTTGGGAAAATAAAAGAACTTTATTTCTCAGACTTACTGAGTACAGGTTTACCTACATTTAACTAACTCCTTTTAAGGACACTTTTTGCTGAATAATAGTGTACTAAGCATATTTTCATGGTATATTTCTTGCGTGTATTTTCCTTCTTCTTTGAAGGTGCTAAAGTTTGAAATCAGTTTACAGCTCTTAAGTGAAGTGCTTTGAATAGCGCAGAAGAACAGAAAGATTGGATAATTTTCAGAAATATTGCAAACTTACAGAATTTGAAAGACCTTGAGCAAGAACAGGGCTCTGTTGTGGTAATCCTGTGTTGTTCCATATCATGTACAACTTCTTGATATTTGGTACATGTGATAGCAATGGCTAAAAGCCCAACCAGCTTTCAGAAAACAGTTAAAATTGCTTTATTCTTAATACTTTAACAGTAAATGCTCTCTCTTTCCCATGACTGTCACTGAGTTCGCAGTCCGCCCTTACCTGTCATCAAACATTTTCCTTGCATTTCAGTGCATTTTGGGAGCTGAAAGCCCTGTGCGCTGACTTCTCTTCACCATCCACATGTATTTCAGAGGTTTCTTTAGTTTCCTTTGACTCTAAATGCTCTATGACACTGGAAAATAATGAAACCGAAGTGAGAGGATGATTGAGACATCAATTACGAACATCTTTTGGGCATGCAAAATGTGTTCTTCATAACTATTAGAATTATGCTAATAGGTAGAGTTTAATTCTTTTAACATTTTAGGCTGGCTGTTAAAGGGCCTGTTCTTCTCCCTGTAGATGCTGGAGTGTGTTGGTCACGCTTGCCCAGCTGCTGCGGTGCCAGTTCCCTGTCAGACAAAGGCTCTCTGATATCTTACAGCTCCCACAGCTCATTTTAATTAGCGAGAACAAGATTTGCCTGCAGCTTTGTAACTCAAGAAAGAGATTCTAGCCAATCTGTATAATAATAATTATTGCAATTAACAATTATCTGAGACTGATTACACTTAAGTCTGGGCTCCCCGTAAGTTTTTCTAAGTTGTGCTCCTGCCCCTGTCTGTAGGAATCATGCTGGCATTCTCTGCTCTCCACTGATGTTGATGTCACGTGGTTTCTTGCATCTGCATGAACAAGTAGATGCCAGTTTGGTTCCATGGCTGGTTTGTCTGTGGTGCCCTGGTCATCTCCACTGAACACACACAAGCCCACTCTGGTTTGGAGCAAACCAAGTGGCCATGCTGCTGAGGAAACCTGGGAGCATAACAAAAGGAACTTTGCTCCAGGATCCACAGCGTGCCAAGTTTCATCTTCTCTGCCTAAGGCTGTCCTCTCAGCAGGTCTTCTTACCTCACCTCACCTGTCGAGTCCTGCCCTCAGACAATTCTACTTGCTATCATGTCAGGCACCACTCCGCACAATACAGCTTTAGCTGCATGCTGGCAGAACGTGAGTCTTTTATTGTTTGGCCTTCAGGGTAGCTTTATTTTGGCAGTTTTAAAATAAATTAAAAGCTGGTGCTGGACCAACATGGAGCTCTCAGCAGGCCAGAGGAGATGAGCCCCCAGACACATACTTCTGTATGTGTGAAGGTGTTCCAGGCTGAGATCATTGTTCTGAGGGGTGTTTCTGACAGGGATTGCAGATGGGCTATCACACCAAGTAGTGTTGCTTCAGGCTTAAGAAGCCCGAAGCGGCCCGTGCAGACAGAGACAATGCCAGTTGCAGCTTTGGTACGATTCCCTGTCTGTGCCCTGCTATGCTAAGCTGCCCCAGACCTCTGGCAGTGCCAGCTTGTGTGGTGATGTTCAGTGGATGGCTCCTCCAGCATCCACCCGACCAGCCAGATGTACACCCCTCATTAACCCTTCATGATTTCTGGTCCTGGTGGAAGTACGCGTGTGCTTCTTGGTTGTTTGGGTAAGACTACGCGACCCAGATAACAGATCACACATGGCATTAGGCATGATGTGGGTTGAAAATCTGGTTCTAAAATTTGATGTACGCTGGAAAATTACATTTCTCACTGGAAGAGTAGGTTGTGGGAAATACAGGAAGCATGAATACAGAATCTAATTTATACCATCTGTGATCCTCCCAAAGTAGTCTACAACAGCCTGCAAAATGAGACTAGCCCATCCTGCTCACATAATCATAGTATAATTATCAGTGTTTTCATACAGAGTGCAGCGTGTGGACATGTGGTTTTCTTCACCCATAGGTGAGAAATGTCTACTAGGAAAAGTCCATATGGTGAATTTACCCTAATCTGTTGACTGATAAAGTATATTGAGGATTTCAAGTCTGTAGAAGGTCATGTTGCCCCTTCTCTTAACAACTGTGAAACCCTAGAAGATGGGGAATGTGACTGGTGCTGAATGACAAGTATCAGGTCCTAGCAGATGGTCTCAGATGTGGCTTCTGAATTAACCACCAGAGGTGCCAGCTGGAAAGCACTATGTACTTTATGTTGCATGTTCCCACCAATCAGTCCTAGTCTCCTAGATCCAAGACTGCAGGGAGTGGGAGGCAGGGACTGTTGAAGCCATGGCTGTGTTTCAGCATAATGCTTGAAATACAAGGTGTCAATTAACATACTTGGTTATCTTTTCCAGTTTTTGAGGGTTATAAGCATTCATCCACTGAGCAATAGTTCTTATGGACTCATGCCAAAGAATAAGGCAAGTCTGCCTAACAAGTGGTGGCTTCTTCAGTTCCACATGAAGAGCAGCAGAAACTACAGGTGTGAACACAGTGGCAGGTGGTGTATTTTTTCAACAAATGCTAAGCAAAGATTGCCAGCAGTTGACATTTATTAATATTACAGAGATCAGGAAAAACACACAGAGGTATGCCAGAGGCAGCAAGCGGCAAATGCAGTGCCAGCTAAACATCCGGGTGAGTTTATAGGTGTGAGATGTTGAGGGTTATCAAGTCGGGGTGTGCTCCATCTGAGCCCAGATGTGCCACAGGGCACTCCCTTGAATGACACCCATTTGAGCTGCTTTGCACCAGCAGGCCCAGAGAGGAGTGCTCACCCTGTCAGGAGAACAGATCACAAAGACATGTGCTCTTAGGGAATGGTCTGCTAATATTAGAATGGCTGCTGTGGGGCTCTGAATCACACTGGGCAGGGAGGGTTGTCAACCAGCCCTCAGATTCAGCAATCAATATTGTGTTCCTTGCCAGCTCTTAGCTGGGAGGAGAGGATTTTGGAGAAATTCTGTTACTTCTGGTATAGGGCATACTGCCAAAGAGACAAGTGTACTGCATGTTCCTGACTGAAACCAACCCTGATTTTAAAAAGCAGAAGGGGTGGTGTTTTATTTATTTTTGTATATTGCAGCAAAGTTTTTTTTAAACCAGTTCCATATGACTGTTTTTGTTGATTCAGCTTTTATCCGTCCTGGCTCAATTTTTTGTGTGTGTGATTGAAATGGGGACCCTATATCACTATTCACTTGAAGAACAACAATCTGAATTATAACACTGTCCACTTGTTGTCAGACAAGGAACTGCCTAATAAGCTTTGGGTGTCATACAAGTTTGTACGGCAACTACAGTAGGTAAATCTTGCATTCTGACGAGAGGTTGACTTGAAGTCTGGTTAAGGGTCTGCCTTTTTCATAGATCATGAAGTTCTTTGACTTGTAATCTGGTGCGAAAAAGATGCCAAATGATGTCTGAATGATTCTGTAATGGAATAAACTCATAGGAATTTCTTAAAATGTTAAATATGGAACAAGCTTTGACAAGGGCTTGGGGTTACCACCAAGAATTTTTAAAGAGAGCCCTTGCAGGCAAGTAGCACACAGAAGGAAAGTACTTCTTTCATGTGCTTTCCATTGAATGAAAAGTTGACGTAAATCATGGTTGTTTATGTGTGGCTTAAATAAATGATGTGTTTGTGGCTAGAAGATCTGGGAAGGCTATAAAGAACAATGAAGAAAACCACTTTTTGGCTTTATAGAATAACTGAAGAATGATGACCGACTTGAAATCTGTGTTTAACAAGGCCTTGTGCTCTGTTACTTAGCACAGAAGCAAGACTGCTTTGATAGGCATAGGTACTTACAGGAATTCTAACGTATGATACAATGTTCCACTCTTGAGGGGCAGCACGTGTTTGCACAAGCACCACAAGTCAGGACCCAGATAAGTAATGCTGATCGCTGCAGCCAGCTTGCAAGTATTCTGCGAAACCTCCCTGCTGTGGTGCATTGGTTGCTGCTACTTTTCACCTGGCTTTTCATCAACAGGTAGAAATCTAAGTTGATTTGAAGGAAATAATGTCTAAGATAATCTGCAGCTGAGGCTGCTTCCAGCATCTTCTCAGCCTTGATGTCAGCCTGAGTTCTCCCTGTGCTCCTTTGTTTGCTTAGTTTGATTTACGCCCACTTGACAACATATGCTCTTCATTCTCCTCTAATTCATTTCCTTTCAAAGAGACAAAATGTCAGCCACTGTGACAAAAGCCTGTGCCCCTGCAAGCTAGCTTTTTCGGAGTATTTTCTGTCACTTAGCCAAAGATCTTTTTCTTCTCTTCATTACGACTGCTTTGGCCCAGGCTTTAGTTTTCTGGAGTGTGAGTTATATCACATTAACAGTGAGCTCCCTCATGACCCTTGACTTTTTAAAGTTCCTTCTGGGGAACGGAGTTTGCACAATAGGAGTGCAGCCTGACATTTCCTCCCTCCAGCTGGAAAGTGTTGCCTTTCGTGGGGTGTTCATCCTCTCCTGTAACTGGCTTGGACACACAGGTCTCCAGAGCCTCATTGAGTCAATAGAGCTCTGTGCAGGGGTCAAGGCTTATCCAGAACCCTGCAGACTTGGAATCTGGATTAGATGTCCAAATCATTGAGTTAAGTAACTGAACATTTGCGGCTTGCTCAGGCTAATGGCGTATTTGGTATATGTACTGTAAACATAGAAGGGGCTAGTAATACTTCCTAACGCTAAAGCACTTCCTGCTATAAAGCATTTTTCTCATTCACTTGTTACTTTGAAACGTCTCCTGTTTGGACCAGATTTTCCCCCCCCATTAGTTTTCTGTTGCCAGGCTGATTTATGCTTGTGTTGGGTCAAAAGCTTCAGCAAAAATGGCTGATCCATTCCTAAGGCTGTGGGTAGGAGAAAACTGTTTTGTCCTTGTTCCAGGACTGGAAACCCTTCTGCTGAAATGCCTTCTAGCCTTCATATTTTGGATTAGGACTTAAAGTAGAGGTGGGAAGAGATGGAAGGAAAAGGCACGACTTCTGCATTAGCATGTTTTTCACTGTTCCTGTTAGAATCTGCACCAGTTTATAAATATTTGCAAAAGAAAGGTAGTAGAAATACGTATGATAACAACTTCTTTCTTCTGAGCAGCTTAAATGTCTCCTAATTTCTGCGACAAGAAGAAAGACTCAGAACTGCTAGGTTTTGCTGGTGTGAGCAAGCTTTTATCTGTGATCAGGCCCTGAATACACCACATTCCACACAGCGACTAAATGCAGTCTGATCCGAGTTCTTTCAAGGGATTCTTCCTGTAATTCTTGCTTCCAGTTGCTCTGTGCTGAGCAGAGTGCAAATGCAGCAGCTGCCAGCAAGGAATATGTGCTAAATCAGCTCACCAACATCTCACCTGCCTCAACAAGGAAGAAACCATGTCAGAGCAGTAAAGATAAACCCAAGGTGATAAGGGATAAGGAAACAGGTGAGATCAGGAATGGCAAAGAGAGAGACAGGGAAGTGGAAGAGACCTCAGGGAGCAAGGAGATGGACGGGTAGGAGGAAGGGCTGAGGCTGAGCAGGCAAAGGCTATGATGGGTTCTAGAGTCAGATGGAGAAGCCAAAGAAGGCCAGGTCCTGCTAGAGCGAGCAGGATGGGTGGGAACGAAATGGCAGAGAAATCAAAGTTGGAACTAGATACTGCTACTAAAAAGAAAGGACCACTGAGTTCAGTGAGAGAGGAGGATGCTCTCCTCCTGATCCTGTAATGGACCCACCGATTCTCAAGTCTCACCATTCTCCTGCTCTTGGCAAATGCCTGTGTAAGTCTCTGGGAAATGATTGTTTCCTCTCAGCTGACATCTATAAGCTTTTAGAGTCATTGAATTCTCTTTGTTCCAGTGATTCATTTGTGAATCACTGGATATTTGAAAGTATGATCCAGATGAAAATGTTTGCACCCTTATTTGCAGCATGACCTCTATTTTGCGAGCTGAAGGTTTTTGGGATTAACATTGCTTTGTGGACACTTAATGGCCTTGTATATGTGCATCACGGTGAAGTCTAGAATGAACATATTTTCTGTTTCCTTGCTTCACCCAGCTAAAAGAGTGAACAGTGATCTGGAAGTAAGTTGAGTTACAGCTGATGTGAACAGAATTTGTGCTTCCTAAACACACAAAAATCTGGTGCTGTGTATCTTCAAACATGGCATTCCAAATTAGTCAAAGTCTTTGACTTTTCATTATTTTGACTTTTAGTTGCTGTCATTAGTCTCTATACCTTGTAAGTGCAGTTAATAACTCTTGATCTGATAGCTGTGCTGTGAAGATAAATCAACCAAATTGTGCACAACCCTTGCTTTTTAGGAAGGAGCTTAGACATCTGACCTGGGTGCTAGAGAAGGTGGATCTGACTCTTGTCAAAGGTGCACAGCAAAAGGATAAGAGGCAACAGGTATGAAATGCAGAAAGAAAAATTCCTTCTGGATATAGAGTAAAAAAATTACACAGCAAAATAGATTAACATTGAAAGAAGCCTCTCAGAAGGCTGTGGGAGCTCCATCCTTAGTAGTTTTCAAAACTGGACAGAACAAAATCCTAAATAACCTGATCTTCCATTGAAGATTGGACTAGATGACCTCCAAAGGCTCTTTCCAATGTAAGTGGTCTCCTGGACTGAGTTACGAGCATCGAGGGAGATCTGTGACTGACTGAGAGTCACTATTTTCAAAGGCTCCTTTGGATGTAAAGTCTGTGATGGATGTAGAACAACAGAATCTGCTTAGGAACAATGAGATTTTTAAGCCTGATATGATGAAAGAATTCAGGAATCCTGCTTTGTGGAGAGAAACTTATTACCAGCAGTATGAAATCAGCCGCCTGGAAAGGGTTTGAAGTCTTTCCTAGCTGTGTGCTGGCAGCTCCCAGAAGCCAGTGTTAACCAAGGAGCCTGTGGCATGCAGATGAGCAGTGGAAGGCCACCTAAACCTGAGAGCCACTTGAAATTGTAGCACCAGCTTTCCTCAAGCTGCTTTTAGCAATGACTCCACCCGTTGTCTTGTTCTGAGTCTGTCTGTGTGTTGCCTTTCACAGCTGAACAATAAAGAAGCACGTAACTTGAAAGCAATGGTAGTCTATCTCCCCTCCCAAAGACATTGCAAGGTTTAATGGCCTGAAAAGCTCTCTAAGAAACTGTTAAAGTGTTACAGGTTCTGAAATCTCAACTTTGATTTGAAAGCTAAACACAGCCCAGAAATTACCTTGCTAGAGCTTTTCTTCCTTAGCAGCTATGATGGTCTCAGAATCCAGCAGACAAAATATTAGGAGAGAAGAACATGGTGAAGATGAATTGACACGGACACTCCAAAGAAAAAAACTTGTTTGGAAAATAATTCCTGCTTGCTCCCTACTTTGGCATGTAAGCAACCTCTAGAAAGATGCTTCCAGGAAAAAAACCTTATCACCAGCAGTAGCCTTAAGCCTACGTTGTTGAGATGATATAACATTTCCCCCAGGGCACGGCTTACTTAGTTCTGCACTTCTATGGGCCAATAAAAGTGGTCTCAAGACAATTAATTTCTTTTTCTCTCCCTAGGAGAGTTACAAAAGTATTGCAGAGGTGAAAACATCACAGCTATAGCAGGAGAGCAATAAGAAGAAGATTTTGCCCACCTTCAAGTTGGCTTTTGCTTCACTGGCTGGGCAGTAAAAGCCAAGCCCCTGGCTACAAAGGAGTGTCAGAAGCCAAGTTTGCTCTGCTGAGCTCATCCCTCCTCCCACAGAACAGCGGCCCTGGAAGCAAGGAGCCCCACAAATGCTGATTAGGGGACTAGAGGGTAAATCTTATGGAGAGAGGCTTAGGGATCTGGGGCTGTTCAGCCTGGAGAAGAGGAGGCTGAGGGGAGACCTTATTGCTCTCTACAATGACCTAAAAGGCAGCTGTAGTGAAACGGGTGTTGGCCTCCTCCCTAGTGAATAGCAACGGGACAAGAGGGAATGGGTTCAAGTTGCTCCAGGAGAAGTCTAGATTGGATATTAGGAAAAACTTCTTCACCGAAAGGGTGGTGAAGCATTGGAACGAGTTGCCAAGGGAAGTGGTGGAGTCACCACCCCTGGACGTGTTTAAAAAATGTCTGGATGTGGCACTTCAGGAGATGGTTTAGTGTCAGGGTGGTGTAGGGCTGTAGCTTGAACTTGATAATCTTAAGGTCCTTTCCAACCTTTATGATTCTATGATGCTATGCTCATCTCCAGCACAACACCTGGCCTTGCAGCATGGGCATTTTTTCCCCTCTGTAGCTATCTCATCTCAACTGTCTCGAGACCTGTGCCCCTCAGCTGGTAGAAGTTGATGTAGGTGATAGTACAAAGGCAAGCAAAACACTTGTTAAAGCAGTCAAGGTTTCTTCACGCAGCACTCCTTGCCAGCCTTGGCCTCAGCTGTGGGTCTAGCTGCAGGAGTGTTGTGTTACTGCTGGGACAGAGGAGTGTGAGGGTATCAGTGTCCAGGTGCAGCCCGGGATTTACCTGTGGGTTTGGAGGTGGGGAATTAAGGTGATTTCAGGCCACCTCCTTCTTTAGCTCTGCTTTTGCAATTTCCCTCTTGCAGTTCCAGCCCTTGCAAGTAAAGTGTTCCCGGGGCAGGTGCAGCTTGTTTGGGGCTTTGTGTTCCTGCCACCCGGTGCAACTGCCTGGCCCCTTGCCCAGGTGTGCCAGGCTTGGAGGATTTTGCGTAGCAGAGGGCTGAGGCTGAGGCAGCAGAGAGGGACCATGTGCTGCTCCCTGGCTGCCGCTCTGCGCTGGAGCCTCGTTCCTTGACCTGAAACTCAGCGGTGTGATAGGACTGTGGCCCTCATGGTCCTCCTGCATCTGTGCTGCTTATGCCATAGAGTTGTTTAGGTTGGAAAAGACCTTCAAAATGATTGAGCCCAACCGTTCACCTCACAATGCCAGGTCGACCTCTAAACCAGAGCTGTGGCTACTCCTGCTCTTGCACTAATTTTAGATTAAAAAACCTTGTCTCAACTACAGCAAGCAATGCTAGCATGCCGATAAGGTGCAAGAATCATATCAGCCGGCAGCTTTGCTGCGGTTGCTTTTAATTATTTGCTTTGCAGACGACAGTCAGCAAAGGGAGGAGGAAGTTTTCTTGCAAGGGCGACCTGAGGGTGGCAGCAGCCGCTCACGGGACGGTGGGTCCGGGCTGTCGGTGCAGAAGTGCCGGTGCCCGGGGCAGGGGGAGGCTGCGGAGCCCTCCCCGGGAAGCGCCCGGGAAGTCGCAGAGCGGTGGCCCGAGGGAGCCCTGGTCGGTGAAGGTGATGCAGGATCACTGTCAAGCATCGGCAGTGCCTGCGACCGGGAAGGCGACTTTGCTAGGAAGGAGAACTTAGGTGAACCTGATCGCTGCTGCCAGACAGAAGGCACAACATCACACAATTCTGTACTGAATTGTGCACTGTTTTTATACTGAAATCCGTGAGGTACACATTGATCTGGTGACCAGCCCTGCCGTGAGTTATGATGGGATTATACCTCCCAGCAGAGAAAGGGCAAGCTGTGCAGGTTTAGAGCTGACATAAGAGACCACAGTTTGTGAAGCAAAACTGCAATCAGTGCCCAATTGTGGGTGTCTGACTGCCCCAGGAACTGAGTGTAGGCACTAGGGGTTATGGCAGCAAAGGAATCTGGGGGCCTAAGTGCTGTCCTAGTGCTACTATAGGCACCTAAAAATAAGGAATCCTATAACCACTGTGCAGCTGCAGGCTGAGCTGCAAAATATTTAAGCACGCTAAATACCTACCCAAACCAATAAACTCCCTGAGGGTAATCTCAGGTCAATATTTTGTTGTCAAAGTCTTGTCAACATGATTAAAAGGCTGGGAATGTGTTCCTGTCTTTCTTCTGGTGCTGGAGATGTCTGTGGACCCCAGCTGAGGCACCCAACTCTCCCCAGGTGTTGCAGAGTGTGCTTGTGCACCTAACTCAGGGCTCCGGTTTCTGAACACCAGAGTTTCAGAACACCTGTGTCTCTACAAATCTATCTGATGCTGGCATCTTTCATGAGCCAAGAGGGAAAAGCAGAAATGATTGCACAGAACTGCTCTATTCTTTTCTTTTCCAGGGCCAGCAGAAGATGGTAGGATCTTGTAAATAACTTAAGACCGCCTGAGGACTTCTGTAAATTACAATGCCTGGTAACGGTTTAAAGAAATTGCTCCATCACAACCCATTATGGCTTTCAGACGTGCCCTCAGTGGTGGTTGAGACCACGGAAGGTCCTAACTTTATCCATTACCAAATTTGGCCACTTTGCATAATTCTAGAAGGATCCAGGATATTGGCATTTCGTTTGAGAGTGCCAAAGTCCCACGGGACAGAATTAATTCTTACTGCATTACAATTAGGCAATAAAATCTTGAGACCACACACAAAATTTCTTTCAGGCTACACTTCTCCAGAAATCCTTGGTTAAGAACTGAATCGGAGAGGAACAATGCTTCAAGTTTGGCCCTTTGTTTTTTTTCGGAATCATGAATATGCTCAGAGCCAGTTCAAGCTACTTTTCACTGATGCCTGTAAACCATTGTACCTTAGGAGCACTCAGCTACAAACAACAGATCTTAAGATACAGAGAGGTGACTTGCTAAGGAAGGTATCTGAAACTACCATATCTTGATCATTTTCCTCTCTTCAGATATGACAGCACCTACTTCACCTCCAAGTGCTCATTGAGTGAATAGTACATATCTCAGTAAGACATATCTGTTACAGGATTAAAACCAAACTGGTGGGGTTGTTTCCAGTGTGGTGACATCTGAAGTGCATTTGTAAGAATGAAGAAAGTATTGTCTGAGAAAGGTCATGGGTGGTACTCTGATAAATACAGGGAACATATGTTTGCATCATTCATAACTGTCTGTCAAAGTGGGTGTTGCTTCCATTTCGTTCTGCAGTATCCTGGGCAGATAACTTCCGGTGACCAAAAATGCCCCGTAGAAGTTGTTCATTATTAACTAAAGCTACTTGCTGCTCTGCTTTGCTGAGACACATGAGAACCTACTGATCTGCCTGGAGATGGGGCTGATGAGATTTTGTGTCTGAATGAGAACAGCTTTTAAAGAGTCTGCCAATGGGGCTGATCCACAGACAGGTTTAATGACAAAATTTATTACCCAATGTCCAGCCTCTGGCTGCTACCAGCAGTTTTTAGCACCAAGTCCTGTTTTGGGGTGGCTGAGGGTGGTTGTGCTGCCAGCTGGAATGAAACAAAGTCCTTCTGAACCTGAGCTCTGAAGCTGTCCTGGAGACTCCCTGCAAGGAGTCTGCAGGTAGGACCTGGATGGCATCTCAGCAGATTTTCTCCTGTGGGACATGTGAAAGGTTGCGGGGAACCATTAGAGGGGATGGTCCAACCCACAGAGCACTCGTTTCCTGAGACCTGCTGCCCTGTGAGCACCTCAGCTGGTGACTTGGCTGCAGACACACCTTGGCTTTGCCAGTTACCATCCACGCAAAAGGTGGTGGCTGCTGGACCGCAGTCGCCGCTGTGTTTTGAAATCAGTGCGAGATTTGGCCCCTGAGATGAACAACCTGTCTGGAAGTGATCATGCCCCTGTATTTGGCACTGGCGAGGCCACAGCTTGAGTACTGTGTTCAGTTTTGGGTACTGCAGTATAAAAAAAATGTTGAGGTGCTGGCGCGAGTCCAGAGAAGAGCAACGAAGCTGGTAAGGGGTCTAAAGAACATGTCTTATGAAGAGCAGCTGAGGGAGCTGAGATTGTTTAGTCTGGAGGAGAGGAAGCTGAGACAAGACCTCATTGCTCTCTACAGCTACCTGAAAGGAGGTTGTAGTGAGGTGAGGGTTGGTCTATTCTCCCAAGTTACTAGCAATGGAACAAGAGGAAATGGCTTCAAGATGCACCAGGGGAAGTATAGATTAGATATTAGGAAAAATTTCTTTACTGAAAGAGTGGTGAGGCATTGGAACAGGCTGCCCAGGGAAGTGGTGAAGTCTCCATCTCTGGAAGCATTCAAAAAACGTATAGATGTGGCAGTTTGGGACGTGGTTTAGTGGTCACGGAATTGTTGGGTAGACAGTTCGACTAGATGATTTTAGATGTCTTTTCCAACATGATTCTATGATTCTATGAATGCCCTGCAGAGGTAGCTCCCACCTTTCTGAGACATGAGGTGCTGCCATACACTGTACCAGGGCACGCTGGCTCCACCTGAAACATCTGCCATGTCCTGGCAGAACCTGTGTCTGGAGCCACTACAGGCTTCCACTGGGCCCTGCAGGACGTCTGCAATGGAAACCCTTTCTTTCCAAATGGTGATCTGCACCTCTTAGAAGAAGATGCACACTGCATTACTGCACTTTGGTCATGAGGCACATATGGGGAAATAGGTCAGGTGTCAAAAAAACGGGAGCTGAGAAGGAGGATGAGAAGTCATTACACTGAGCAGCTGTTCCTCTTACAGTACAAGTGAGGTGCTGGGAATAATGCACTCTCAGTGCTGAGCTCCTTTGACACTCCCCAGTTCCTCCTCTGGCCGTGGGACCACTCCTCCTGCTTGTGGCCAGCAAGGGGCTGCAGATGGCTTAGGGTCAGGGTGTGGGGACTCACACCAGCCCCTGGGCACAGTGGGGTGGAAGGCAAATTTCTTTGAACCAATGTTCCAAGTAATTTCTCCCCCCTCCTCTAGCTCCCCACATGATTTGCAAAGCCAGGAAACATATGGCCCTTTGTTCTTACAGCATCTGATTTAGAGAACTGGCTATGTGATTCGCAACGAACCACAGCTGTGCTAGTGAGCTGTGCTGATCTTTGCACTGTTTTAGAGAGGAGGCAGCTTTCTCTTGTCCTTCAGCCCAGCTCCTGAGGACAGTGCTGGTGCACTGTGGCTGTGTGGGGATGCTGCCAGTGAGACCCCAGCCCAGATGTGGTCGTTTATTTGCTGCTGCTTTCTGACACTCCACTGAGTCTGTGGGAGAGCCCGCCCCAGCATCCTACCACCACCTCGAGACTTCCACCTAGTGCTGCTGTAAGTGGTTGGCCTTGAGGAAGAATTGTCAGTGAAAAAATGTGATAGGGGCCCATCAGTACAGGGGGTCTTTGTCCTTTTTAGGAGAGGTATCACGCATTTGTGGTGCTAGAAATGCATGTGACAGGAGACCTGCAGAGAAGATGGCATTGTGGTTACCGATATGACGTGCTGCTCAGAGGAGGAAAGTCTGATGAGTAACCATCCCCAACATTTTAAGTGGGTAAGGCAGAGCTGCCTGGAGGGAGGAGCACCAGCATTTCCCAGATCCCTCTCAATACCAGGGAAGAGATCAGGGACAATAAAATGCATATTATGTTAAAATGCAGATCTAAAAAACTAAATTTCTAGAATTAAAAAAATATTTGCAAGAACATTTATAATCACTAGTAATATTGGTATGGACTCTGTACAATCTAGTCTAACAGAATTAATCTGCAGCTGTTAATGTTGTCTCAGTTCTTCAAGTACAACTTCATGCTCTGATATGTGATGCAAGGCGAGGACCTTAGCCCTGAATGGTGTCTGTGTATATGCTTTTTTGCTGGAGATCCACTGGTTCAAAACACTTCACGGGCTTTGCAGTAGTGTAGCAGGCTGAAAATTAATTAACTATTCTATAAATTTCTGCTCCTTCTTAATTAATTTCAGCAAAGAGCATGTATGCTGACCTCCTGTAGCTGGTGAAGCACAGCAGGTGAGCACGCGTTTCAGTGTAAAGCAGTTACTGGAGGTAAATCAACTGCATTGATTGCAGAGTCTACTGGTTTGTCTCAAGTGTAAATGTTGGAGCCAGCTACTTTTCTCTGCACACTTCAGGATGGCTGAGATGACTTTCTCTGCTAGCTTTGCTTAGCTGACATTTTCTAGTTAAAGGTGCATCTTGAAAACACAAGGTTACACACAGACATAGAATCATAGAATATTTAGGGTTGGAAGGAACTTCTAGAGCTCATCTAGTCCAAGCCCCCTGCCAGAGCAGGATCCTCTCAGGCAGGATCTTGTCCAGGCAGGCTTTGAAAGTCTCCAGAGAAGGAGACTCCCCAACCTCTCTGGACAGCTTGTTCCAGTGCTCTGTCACCCTCATAGCAAAGAAGTGTCTCCTCATGTTGACGGAGAACTTCCAATGTTCTAACATATACCCATTATTCCTTGTCTTACTACTGGGCGCTACTGTAAAGAGACCAGCATCTTCCTCTTGACCTCCACTCCTCAGGTATTTATATACATTAATATACTCTTCTCCTTCTCTTTTCAAGGCTAAACTGAAGTAACACCTGAAGTAATACCTTAAAAACCTCTCAGTGCCAAGTGAAGTGGAGGCATTTAATGCAATATTGCTGAAAGCAGTTTGAAGGTTGGGATGCCATGTTGCACTTGGTAGTGTATCTGGGAATCTTCAGTGCTGGAGGCTCCAGTGCTATTGTAATGTGGGGTCTGGAGACTACTCTTGCACAGATAGTGTACATCAGAGTGTCAAAAACTTATGAAAATTGTGAATTTCTCTGCATCCCGGATGGTTGTTTATCAGCACTTGACACTGTACAAACTCAGTGGCACAAGTGCAGTGTTTCAGGTGCCTCCCAGAAAGGCATCAATATTGTGCTCCAAAATTCCTTGTAATTTACTGTAGCAGACACATTTGGAGCCAAGGTCTGACCAGGTGGTTTCATCAGCCTTTTGGGAGAAGGGAAGAGTTATACTAATTATAACTCATACATTCCACCATTGGACCTTCTCTTCCTGCCCGCTGTGACTAGCCTGTCTGTTGGTCATGCTGACAGTCCAGCCACTGATGGCATCTCAGAGAAAGCGTTGAGGTAGGTAATGTTTCCTTTAAAGACTTCTGAGCTCATGAGAATGAGATAGTGCATTCCCATGTGGTTAAGTTATACTCTTACAAGTCCCGACTAGAAGTGTTAGCAAAACAACCGTTGGTTGCTAGGAAGTGCTGTATGGGGATTAATTAATCAGAATGGTTGTGTCTTCTGTTTGCTATCACTGCTGATATAAAAGAGAGGTTTCCAAAGACGAAAGTTGTGATGGGCTCTTGCTGGGCTGAGAGCTTTATGTATAGAAACACACACTAAGACAGTTGTGCCAAATGTTAGTTGTTACAAAATACTGCACAGAAAAAAAAATAAATCTAAACTGTGAGGCTCACAAGAGGGTCTGTCTGGTCTCAGCTGTTCCTCTGTCCACGTTGTTATGGGCAGCAGTGATACAGAAACAGCCAAGACTCTGCTAGTACAAAAGATTTTCCTCTTCCACTAAATGGGGAAAAGAGGCTGGTATTTAGCTCTCTACTTGCAAGAGTACAGAGCATGCTGCCACGGGTTGCACCTCCTTTGCTGTAGCTGGTTGAGCTGCCCATATGATCACTTTCTGATGTATTTTGGTGTATATGGCTTAAGTTAATAGATGTGGAATCAGGTGGGATAACAGTAAGTCAACAGGCAAAGCAGAAAAGCCATGAGGGGAATGGTAAAATCTAGTGGAGCTTGGAGCAGTCTCTTCAACTAGATGATGGTGTGTGCCCAAAGCCCCAAACTCCAGCAGACACAAGGCAGTCCTGACCACACCTACACACACAGGATCGAATCCACACAGCTTTTGAATGCTTTTAGACATTACATTCATTGGACTAGTGAGCTTGCTGCTAGTCGGCTCCAAGTAGGTGTTCCCTGGGAGGTACTATCCAAACAAAAATTTTTAGTTTTCCCTCAGCCAAAGTCAGGTATTTCTTCAGCTCTTTGAGAAGCGTGTAGGCAGAAGGCAGGCACGGTGTTCAAATTCCCAAAAGCCCTTAGCTTGGTGATGCTGCACAATGAACTACAAGACAACTGGCACCAGGGGCGCTCTGTTCAATACTCCCCAAACCAGGGATTGGTGCCCTGATTCTGCATCCCTTGGGGCTGACACTCCTTGGGATCTATCCACATTAAGTGCTGTGTGAGGCTGGGATTAAGGAGCGTCCTCCCAGCGTCGCTTGGTGCCAGAACAGTTCAGTGCATGCAATCACAGCAGAATGTCCAGTACTTGCATGGTGTGTCGGGAAGGTAGAAGGCTGGATCCAAAAATGAGCATGTGAGCTCTTCTGTTGCAGTGTAGGGAGAGCATGGGGGACTAACCTTACAGAACAAGTTGCAAAATCACACCTAAGCCCTGTGTGGACCCGAGAGGCGTTTCTATTATCTTTGCCTCTCTTTCAGCTTTGAGAGGCCTGCTCAGAAGCTAAGGCAACCTTTTGTATAGTAGTCAGATCCTTACACCATTCATCCACAGGAGAGCTCCTTTCCCTGAAGGAATTCAGCTCAGCAACTTCCTTTTCTCAGGACCCTGCCTGAACTCCCAGTTTATAAGAGAATTGCAGGTGTCAGGGAGCAACTTCTTGCCAAAACTGACACGCTGTTCACAGAAATGGTCTAATATATAAAAGCAAGAATGTTAGGCTAGTGGTTAAAACATTCAATTTGAGTGAGTGGATTTGAGCTTCATCCCTGGGCTCTGCATTGGCTCTTTGGGGATATGTTGCAGCAGTAGCCCAGGGAATGTATGGCTCTGAGTCCTTTCCAGGGGAAGAGGGGACTAAATACTGTCTTATTATGCTTTCCCATTTACTGCATGAGTGGTCTGTCCACAAAGCTGCTACGAAAAACTTGTTGGAATTAATCCTCCAGCTATTTTGGGATGGAAATGACTACTGTTTGGGGTGATTTTTTGTTTGATTGTGTTTTGCTAAATGGATATTGCTGAATACTTTAGATATGTGCTGAGAATCCCCAAGGGACCAGACTGTAAGCAGTTTGTGAATCTCAGCAGAAGAGTTATTGCCACAGCAGTAGCACCCAAGGACATGCACAGCACAGAATTTTAAGCACCTAAGAGCGTTGTTTGGCAAAATCCTATATGTCTATATCCTCTCAAGTGTTCTGTTGGGCTAGATGGGATTTGGTAGCTTGTTTTGCTAGTGCTAGTAACCCAAATTCTGCCTTGCATTTTGAGACGTCACATGTGCATTTTTGCTCCCTTGTGTCCCTTGCATCCCTTGCATCAGTGCAAGACACGAGGACTGGTACAGTCATTGCCTTTTCTGTATTCACAGTAATATATAGGTTATAAGTGCTAGATGTGGTTATAGTCAGTTCCCTCTCCTATGTGCTGGATGTTTCCTTGTTAGCCTCAGTGTAGAAAACCCACTGCCCAAAGCTGAGAAGGAGGAAGGCTGAGCAGTTTTGTCTCCTCTGGGCAATAAGACTTTTTCTCCGAAGCAGCATCGTTGTCCCAGCTGCTGTCCTTGCTGCTCGGCAGCACCGGAGTGTCAAAGCGTTGCTCTCATTGTAAGCTGTTTTGCAGCCTGCAGCGACAACTCTCTGCTATTTATGATGAACAGGATTACTGAAATATTGCAGGATAGTAGGCAGAGGTCTTGCCGTGCAAGTGGCGGAGCTACCGTAAGTCGGTCTGTGGAGTTACCTGTTGCACTTTTCAGGAAGTTTACGCCGCTGTAGGATTAATATGTTGCCCCACTGGTGCTGGCACCCCTCTTAGGGCAACCCACATTTACTGGCTTCTTGTCTCATGCCAACCTGTGTTAACAGATAAAGTGACAATCAGGTGGCAAGCGGTATCGGTGGCACAGCTCCGGAGCTTGGAGAACACACGATGCTGATGATTTCTATTAGTCACTCTCAACAGTGGCTTTTAATGCAGGCAGGTGCAAACTGGCTTTTACTTTGTGCCTCTTGGGTGAGTGATTGTGGCCCTGATTCTGCAAGTTTTTTGGATTC
>NW_009737292.1:45339-45542 GCF_000703405.1 Apaloderma vittatum
TGCTGAAATCAGTGGGGACAAGGTGTTTAAGTATTTTTCAGAATGTGGGACCAGTGGGGCTGTACAGTTCTGCTTACTCCAATTCAAATGCATGGAAAGATCTCTATAAATATTTCATGGCCTCAGGGACAAACTATGATGTGGTTGAGAGGATAGGAACACATATGTCTCCAGAAGAACAACCACATTGCAGCAGGAAAGGA
>NW_009737292.1:45573-47395 GCF_000703405.1 Apaloderma vittatum
TCATAACCTGTCAGTACTTAGAGCTGACAGATGCAGAAGGACAAAGTATAGTTAATGTTTTAGAAATAGGCTTTGCACCAACATAGGTTTTCAGTTTTTAATGTGTCTTTTAAGTGAAGCAGAAATTACATGCCTATCTGCCTTCAGATTTTCCTCATTAGCATTAATCAAGCCCATTTGACTCACTTACAGATGAATTTGATTAGAATCATGTATAACTCTTACGAACCAAAAATAATGAATCATGACTTGAGTGTACGTGCTGTTGCAGCCAACATTGTTGCTTGGTATCTGCTGCAGCAGTGAACTGAGAGAAAACTCCTAGAACTGGAATCCAAACCATTGGCAACAGGAGATGGTAAATGGCACACATGAAATAGAGACGGCAAGACCACACAAAATGAAAAAGCTATGAAGAACAGAGTTATTTAAATGATTATATAGTTGGTTGAGATTCTTTATTTTCTGACATAGAAAGAGCTACAATGGAAAACTTAACTCTGTCTACATGCATACACAAATATTTTTCCATATATTCCAGCTTGTGGCCTGTAACGTGCAGCTGTTAGATCTGTGAGCTCATTTACACTTCTCATTTGTTAATGCCAACAGATTCTTCTGTTCATCATCTTTTAGCACTGAAGAAAAGAGATCTTCAAAAAAAACCCCAAACAAATATATTTGAGCTGTATTTCCCTTTGCAGGTACAGTAGTGTAGCTCTGTGTGCAAATAATGCTTTTATGCACTCACGGCTGCATGTCACATGGGAATTCATGCACAGCCCATGTGCACAAGCACCAGTGGAGAAGCCGTCAGGGGATACAGACTTGCACTGCATGTAAAACCACCTGTTGGTAAATAGAAAAAAGCAGAAAAGCGTTTCTGTTTTGTCAGTTTGTTGACACTCTGCGTAAATTATTCTGTCCTTCTCACATCCTCCTTTTTGCGATGCTTTTTTTTACAGTTAGTTTTATTGTGCGATAATTCTTATTCACACTCATCTCACCAGCTAGGTCCATGAGGACGGCCTGTGTGATAAAAGGATGCAAGACTATATGGATTAGCTGTTATCCCTATCATCATGACAACTGCCTGGGCCTTTGCCAGATCTGAAATCTACTGAATTGTTTACCTAAGTGCTAGGAAATGCCTATAAGAGGAGAAATAGACATATGAAAAGGGAATACTACATAGAGAAACATCTGCATTGAGATCATTCGTAATTTTTGGAAAGGTCTTGGAGAACGATACATACATTTAGTATAGCATCACGCTCATGACAGTATGGGTCTTTTATTCCACTTGGCAGACCTTATCTGGCACATATCAAGCTTATAGCATGTTTGTAAGATCCCTGCTCTGTGCACTGACTGCAAGGCCCTCCCTGACTCTGCCCTGTTCTTGCTTTGGGTTAGGAGGCACTGCCCTCCCTGCTATGCAGTGCTTAGCCGCGCTTTGATTGGAGCAGGTGACTTTGCCATGAGCAGTTCGCTTTTTGTCTTCTACCACCTCACCTGATCACCAAGCAAGCCCCTGGGGCACCCTGTGCCCATCCCTGCTTTCCAGTCTCCAATGCTGTTGCTGCAGACCTGGCTGAAAGGTGACTTCTCCCTGGGCACCTCCACATGAAGACATCCTGTGCCTGCAGATCTTCCAAAGCACATGTTAAGAACCACCTCTTCAGGAACAAAACCTGTCTATGCCAATACATGCAATGATCAGAGAAGGTAACTGTGCTGCTAAGGAGCAGAGGATGCCCTGGCAGTGAGCATCAGTGAGAGATTTCTACAGTCAGTAAGTTTGCCGACGACACCAAGCTGT
>NW_009737293.1:0-7648 GCF_000703405.1 Apaloderma vittatum
TTCTAAATGTAAAAATATAAAAATTTAAATTAAAAATTTAAAATATTAGAATTTAAAAATAAAATGTAAAATTAAAGTTACAATTTAAAGACAAAAATAAAATTTAAAAATAAAAATAAAATCTGAACATGTAAAAAATCAAAAAAAAACTTTTAAAAGGTTGTGCATGGTTTGTCCTGGGTCCTCTTTTCCAAATGACTGGCAGAGGATGATTTCTGGAGAGTGACAGAAATGAAGGGAAGAGCTTGCAAAGGACTGAAAAGTTTCCCTGGCTCGATGCCTCCTTTCACACAGCGCTGAAGCTGGAGGGACGATCCCGTCCCAAATCAAACCTTAAAAGGTGCTAACGCAGCGGCTAGCCGGAGGGATGGCACACCAGGGAGATAAGCAATTAATGCTCATTTACGTTAATAAGAGTCGCTGCCCAAATCCTCTGTTCCCTGGACCAAGCAGAAGAAAGTCTAAAAACATAATAAATCTGTCTCAAATTTAGTAATATTTATTCTGACTACAATATAATCACTAGAATAACATTGTGGGGCTGTAAAACATGTTGAAATGTAGTGTTACATCATCGCTGCTATTTGTTACTGTAATTTTAGGACAATAAATTATGGTGCAACTCACGGCGTGGGATTAAAACTACAGTTTTAATATGGTATTTTTTAGTCCGTGTAGTAGTCGTAGTCCAGGAGACTAAGCGTTTTGACCTAAAATAAATAGGCGATATAAAAAGTCAGATGAGATTTTTCTTCTATTTTAAAAATTCATTAAAAAAGGGATTTATCATTAGCACTGAATACTAAGGGAAAAAATAAAAATCTGAAATGCTCCATAAATTGACTCCTTTTCTACCATGTGACTTATCATTTAAAAGTAGCTTTTTTAAAAAAAAAATTAATTTCCCATAAAAATCTTAATCACATATGAAAATGGTCTATTGACTTTGCAAGCCACAAGCTACCCAAAACTTAAAAACAACTATAGGGTAGATTTTTTGTTTGTTTGTTTCAATGCTGAAATGAAAATATTTTTCAGACTCCTGAATGAGAATTTTGCCTCAGATTCTAGTAAAAGTAGGCCAGGTCTCTCATGAGTAACACTCCAGAGAACAACTTGAAGGAGTTAAGTCAAATATGTGCAGGGTTCTGATGCTTTTATTATTTTTTTTTTACAATTACTATAAGTCTAGGAATACATAGTACATTTTAGAAATTCGCATATCTAGAAAGAATTTGCTTAGGTGAAATCTTCCTAAAATTTAATCCAGTACTTAGATTGTGTAAAAAAAAATAAATAATATATCCCAGATAACTAATCTTTCTGTTGTGTTTTGTGCCTATGAAATTATCCGATTATTGATGATATTCTGTAAGATAAAAAAGTTCATAAAATACCACTTAAAAAGGGCAAAATCTTTGTCTTTGTCTAAGCAATATATTAGCACTTATCAGAAATATTAGGGTTCACTGCTGAAAGTGTACCTAAATTTAAAACAGACGGCCCCCTTGCCACCAAAAAAGTTATCAGCAAAATACTTTTTCTTTGTGATCTGTAGTTTCATTTCGTTAAAAACTAGGGATTTGTGTCTTGGGTTGTGTCAAAGAGAAACACTCCATGCCACTCGTTAATATTTTATGATTATCCTTTGGAAATTAGCTTTTTTTCTTCCTAATTTGTGCCTCAATCAGGAAAACCCCGTGGGCATTTATTTATTGTCAAGGCTGCCTTTAGACCTTCTGAAAAGTTCTGGGGGAAAAAAAGGAAAACTGAACAAACAGATTTCAGTGGGATCCCTCAAATGTTTGCTTATTGTGGCAGCGCTGCTGAAAGGCGCCTGCTCAGATTAATTAACAAAAAGTCAGATTAATTAACAAAAAGTCTATTACCAACATAAAATAAATGATTTTGTTCATTGGATCATTCTCACTGAGATGAACATGAGTTCCAATTCACAAGAATTTGGTCGCGTAGACTTTGCACAAGAGTTTAGGACTACTGAAGAGCAACAAACTAAGCTCTGCAATGGGACTTTATTGAAAACTTCATTTTTATAAGCCCTTAACACGAATCTACAGATTTTTAAGATCTGCCTTAACACGCTGCTGGTGTGAGAAATTACCCCAAAACCTTGTGCACGCTTTGTTCTTTAAATCAGCGCTTTGTTCTTTAATTGGCAAGCTCTTAAACGCACAATACGTCAAATTAAAGTAAAATAATCTGTTATTTTTCTTATTAATGACATAATTACATTGCACCACTATAAAATTGCTCCCAGTCTAATTACGTCTAGGCAGGGATTACTGGTAATTAATATAACAAATAATTTTGACTGCAACTCACAATAATTGCCTTCTCGAAGAATTTTTCCAAAACCCTTAAGTAATTTTATTACTCCTCCATCCAGTATTGCAATAATTCTTTAGCAGTTAGTAATTAATTACTTGGAGAAATAAGTAATTAATTGCTGTATTGAATTACCTGTTTGAAACAGAACAAGAGCAGGGTGAGACGTTTGTTTTCAGAGCTGCTGGCCGCTGGTGCTTCTCCACGTGCCCTCGTTGTTTCATCACTAAAGGGCTGTCGGGCAGCACAAGTCAAAGAGAAAATGGTCCAAGAAATCGCTTTTTCACTTAAAAGATGATCAAAATAATTTGGGAACCTCGGATATACCATGTTAGCCCACGACATGGTGCAGTAAAATACACGTCGGTGAAAGCCACCCACTGGCATGTTTTTTTATAAGTTCATACTCGTCTTATCAGTAAATCTCTTTTTTTAAACGATGCTCCATCTAAAATTTAAAAGTAAAATTTAATTTCCTCTCCTCACCATGCCTCAGCACCACGCTCATGCTTCAAGATCCATTTCACTAAGGAATCATTTTTGTCTTCTGCACGCCACGTTGCCTCTTTACATCAGGTATTTCTACATGTTTTATGATTTCACCTGACCTTATCTTCCCACTAATACCGAGATACCAATTGCTGCTGCTGCTCATGTCTATCCCTTCCCTAAAGGCTTTGTAGGCCATTAATCAAGGTGGGAAAAATTTCTCAACTCTGAGAAAAAAGAAAAAAAGACCACCCCTCAATGTAAGATTTAAACTTTAGTCATAATAAGGAAAAAAACCCACTTAAGAGTAAGTGTTATGTAGGATGTGAAAGTCCTGAGGACCAATTGATGGATATCTAACGCTCACCTGCCAAACACAAGTTAAAAAAAAAAAAAAAAAAAAAAAAGAGCTCAGTGGCCCTGGTCAGATGTTTTCCAGATTAAATTGTTTTCTTCACAAAACCAGTCATTTGCCCGAGATTTACAGCAGCGTAGTAAGGTGTGACCTCTGGGTGAAGTTCGTTTTGACCAGATGTTTTAATGACATCAGAAGTTTGCATCCAACACGAGAACACTATTTTTTTTTTTTCTCTTATTTCAAGGTATTTCAATATTTTAAAATTTCTTAGTCACGTGTGCGGTGGGAACAACCTAACTTGAAATAAAACAAGTTTCATTTGCTCCAAATGCCTTTTTTCGTTTTGTTTTTCTCTCCTTAGAATTTCATTTTGCAAGACTTTTGACTTTTCCCTTGTTTTCTGGTATTACTTCAGGTAAAGGGGACATTTCAAAAATTATGAATCTATGAAATGAAAGGTTTAGTGCTCTGTAACAGATGTACAAGACTGTAGCACGACTTGCAGGTTAATAAAATCTCTCTACCAAAGCATCACAAACTTTTTTTCTCCAGCCTGTCAGCTGGGCATCATCCAGAGATATTAATAAAGTAAAGTAAACTAAAAATGGTTCTTTCTTATTTTTTGTCTAAAACTTCAGCTTTAAGGTTTTGTAACACCATTGACTTAATCAGATGTGGGGCCACTTCATGAAAGACAAGCTTTATTTTTGGACTTCAGCATGATTTTGGGCTCCTATAACTGTAAGCAATTATTCCAATTGTTGCTGTTAATACTACTATTAAGCTAAATAAAATCCAAAACGGGCCTCATGTTTCTCTATAAATGGCTGAATTAGAAAATCAAAATGCTCTTTTCCAAACCTCCTATAAATTTTGAGCAAAACACCTTGGATTTGTCAGAACAAAACTCGCAATCCTCTTTTACTCTGTTTTTCTATTAATGCACACCGCTAAAAATAGCGTAGACATACTAAAAAGAGTATATTCTGAATCCCAGCCTAAAGGTTTAATGCTGAGATACTATTTCAGATCTTTTTCCTGTGAAAATTGGGTCCAAGTCATCATAGCTTAGATTCCAGACAGCGCTCCTCAAGCTGTTGTTCGCAGGTTAAATTGGGTTTAAGAAAAAACCTTGTTTGGGAATTTATTACAGCATTGCTCATAAAACGACATCCCATAGTTTTATCTCGCTAGCTTGTGACATATGCTGAGAAATCAGAAAAGGATTAGCTGCCCATAATGCCCAACGTGTTAGAGCAATACCTTCGGATCTGGCAGCAAATTGCAAACAGCAGCTCCCACCCTCTAAGCTGTGGAGCTCCTATTTCAGAAGTGCTGAAATATTCAAGAGCTTATTAATATCAATACTTAATGTTTCATCTGATGGAAAATGTATTATTATTATTATTGTTGTTGTTATTATTATTATTATTATTATTACTATTATTATTTATTATTCCTCCAAAAATTTGAAGTTACAGCAAGAGGTCTGCGCAGCTGCCAAACTGAAATCTTGGACTTATTACTAAATTAACAGGCACCACGAACAAACTGTCTTCTTAGATGTGCCCATACCCACATGCACCATCTTCATCAAATCTGTATTTCTGTAGCTGGTGCTCTACAGGAATACTTATCCTTTGGTATACATAAGCAATGCTCTTAAAAAAAAAACCAAACCCAAGATTGCATCATTACCTTATGACTTGTGCAAAAGGTTTCTTCACAGGGTGTAAAACACCGCACAAGTTAATACAGCTAAATTGGTCACAATGATTTACAGGATAATTTAATAATCTAGACGTCATATATCTCGGATGTAAAGTTAATAAAGGCTACAAATGTGATGAGAAGCGGCTTCAAATCCAGTGTGAGCTCACAGACAAAACCGAGCACACGCTAATGTCTTTCCCCCTAAAAAGAAAAGTAGTTCAGAAAGTAATCTATTTGGATTTGTTCTTCTTCCTTCATTTTTAAGAAAATAGGTGTTGCTGGACTGAGAACAGGAAGGAAGGTGCTTTTTTTTGGAATACCTGCACAAGGCATGTAAATAATTAACATATATGTAAACATTTAGCAGGAAATTATGCAAAGATGTGGAGGTTTCTACAACTTCTTTGAGGATGCCAGTGCTGCAGGCTTCACAGCGAGCCCTTTGCCAAAAATGTGGAAAGGCAGAACCATTTTTTTTCTGTTTGCAGCCTCAAAATTTACTGGAGATGGACAACGACAACCTCCAGGACCACGCTCCAAGTTCTGCAGGACTGATATCACAACCCTCCCTGGAAATAATGCTTTTCTGTGAAGACTGTGCTATACATACTTTTGTTATCTTAAACCATCTGCATCTTGCTGCTGAGTCTCACTTGGTCTACGCTCATACCATTTGAGCTCGGGCGAAAAGAAGGACTTTGCTTTTCAGGGAGGAAAGATGCACTTTGTGTCTTCAGTTGGAGACTGGGCTATAAATCCAGTTGCTAATATACGTGGGGTTTGCTGTAAAATACTCACGAGTTGCACCATCAATGTAATATAGGAGCGTTTCTTAACATTTCTGAAATAAATGTCACTGAAACCGGATGGCAGAAACATCTGAATGATGCTTTTTCTTCCTTTGTTTCATGCAGCTTAGCTAAAAAAAAAAGAATTTTAAAGACTACTCAAGATGTTAGAAGATGAAATGAAGCCAAGGGGTGCGCTTGCTTACAGTTCTAACAGATACCGTGAAGAGTACCAGGCGCTTGTTGCCGTGAGCTATTTAATATTCACTGTGTTTATTTTGGTTTTTTAACAGGAGAGGCTTCATTTTGTAACTAATCAGACATTTTCTTCTCCTGTGAGCATGACAAAGGATAACCTGTAGCGTGCTTCTCAACGCCCCCATCCTCTCGTGTGTTACCTTTGTAGATGGGTGAATATTTCTTTCTCCTGTGTACAAAGGGGAGAATTTCATAACAAATCTGTCCTCCGTTACGAGAAGTTAAGGTTCCTACCTTTCCTGAGTGGAAGGAGATCTCCCCCCTCACCCCAAAAATACCGCTTGAGGGAATATTATCTTCCCTGTATCCTGCCAGATCCATTATCATTAGACAGAGCAGGTAAGCAGATGTGCAGGCTGTGTAAACGCAGGGCAACATTTGTAAAGGGAAATGCAGACTAGAATACCCCATTCTTAGTAATTTGCACTCACGCTAGACTTGTCCAAACACATTAGGTGTAATCGTCTCCCTTCCCAGAGATCTCTGAAGCATACTGGGGTAGACCATAAGGTCAGGAGAAAGGGTAATTGCCAAAGCAGCTGTCATTGAGCAAATGGCTTCGCTGAGAAGTTCTACGGAGGCCTCTTGCTTTTTCTAACCCGCAGAACTCCAAATTGCTGGTGCTGGGTGAGCCACAAGCCCTGCTCACATGCCATTTGTTTCTTATACCATGTAGTAGCTGGGCACAAAGGCCACCTCCTTGGCTGTTGCATTTCTGTTCAGTAATACTACAGTTATTTTGAACAACTGGTGAGCTAACACTAGACACCCCACAGCACAGCAACATAAAAACCAATTCTTTGAATCTTACTGAAGTTGGTTCCATCCAGAACAGCTTTATTGCAGTTCTTGGGCTCAGTCTGACTTTGCACTTCTGTCAAAGAAATTAGATTTAAGCTGCCTCTCTGTGATCCACCTAAGGGAGGATAACAGGGGAATCAGGGAGAGACATCTTGAGACTGGGGAAAAAAAAAAAAACCAACAACCCAAACCTGAACCAGTGTAATGAAAAAAACCAAACTAAAAACAACAATGAAGATGTTAAGGTATTATACAACTATATTCAAAGATACAAAAATGAAACCTGCATCTTCCAGATGAAAACTAGATCCTGAGCAGAAAGGCCCCAGACTGGACTCAGCAGCAGATGAGAGCACCCGAGTCCAGAGTCAAAGTGATTTTAAAAAAAAAAAAAGAAAAGCAAACAGAAGAGGAAGCCCTGGAGCTCCCACCCAAGGAAGCAGGGTAAGACAACCTGTCCCGATGAGCAACGGTCCTCTACGGCAAGAAAGCAGGAGGCACGAACACCAGCAGCACAGGGAGAGATGAAAACCAGCCAACAGCAGTCCTACCAGCACAGCAGGCGTTAAAAAGACCCCAAAGCTCTTTTTTTAGGGGCCCTTTTATACTGAGCACCATGGGAAGGAATGTTGTGATTGGTCCATTTCTGTCACCTGACCCACCCCTCTCCTCCCCGTAGGCACATGTACCTCTCCTGAATAGGAAAGTGTGAAAGTATGACCCAAGTGCATACTAAAAGCTTCAATGTCAAAGGCAAATAAAGCTATTATTTAAAACCCAAAATTCTTTAAAAATTATGATCATGATTTTTGGAAGGATCAGACCATTTGTTTTTCAACATCTGGGAACACCAGTTCTACATAGCTATAACTGGAGTCTTAAAAGCATATATATA
>NW_009737294.1:0-7567 GCF_000703405.1 Apaloderma vittatum
TCAAGGAATCAATTGCTATTTTGAGCCTTCAGGACAAAATATCAAAATTGGTGACTTTTGTCATTTAGAACTAATCCAGATCTTATGTAGGGCAGTGGGAATGTGCTTACGGTGGAAATGAATACTTCAATTTCTTCACATGTAAAATAAGGGAATATTACTTCTGCTGTGCTGTTGTGAAGCAATAAAGTTACCACTGACAGATGATGTTGCTATTTCTGTTTTAGCTAGTTTTGTATTGGGCAAATCAATTCTTTTCATCTCTGCTTTTGGATAGTTTCCTTCAAATTACCAAGACAAAATCATGGATATTTCCTTAATTTACAGTCCCTAAAGACTCATCAATTGCCTTTTTAGCCTCTTCTTTCCCTTTGTCCCTATTTGATTGCTAGTACTGGTCTGTATGACAAGGAACTATCTAATCTGTGTCCTCATTTCATGGAACATGTTATTTTTACCCCCTTTCCTCACTCTGATGGAGTATTCAGTTATGTCTGTTGTCTCCAGCTTTTCCTTCCTCTTGTCTTCTCTCAGATTCTGAGATGATTTCTATCACACAGATAGAAATCATCATGCCAGTACCCTTTTCCTCTTACCCCTTATGATAAGCCTAACATGACTCTATAAACCTTTACAGCCACTCATAAAAGGCACTATTCGTCAACAAATTGAAGGATAAAGTTAAGTATGTGTTTGATTATGTGTATGATGTGGAATATATTTGCTATATTTCTACTGTATTTCTATAATTATACTTGACATGATGGTGATGCTCATTTCACTGCAAATTCTTTTCATGTATTTAATCCTTTTATTTACATCAATAAGTGACCTAATTCATACAAAAAAAAAAAATTAATTCCAAACATTTGGAAGAAATAGAAAAGAGTGCAAACCTCTTTCAAATTTTACATGAGATATCCTGGGAAGATAAATATAAACATAAACATGACAGACTTGTATATATTTGCTTATCTGGATTCTGTTAGATACTGGATAAACAATTAAATGTCTTGAAATAAAGAGTGTTCTTGTACTGTAATAATGAAGCAACAGAAGTCTAGTGTGAAAGTTTGCACTTTCATAACATTCAGTAAAATTTTATAGTTTTAAAAGCTTAAGTAGCTCTGACCCAGATGGTTTACTGGTCAAAATAATCCCACAAATCCAGGAATGTTTTCCAGGCTCAAGCATTAAGTCTAGAAATACTGCAGCCTAGTTAACTATTTCTCTCTGTTATGTAAAAATGGCTTATAAATCTGAGAATTTATTCCCCGGAAACTATGTGAAAACATATTGGCCACTCTGACAAGAGACAGACACATTTATTTTTGCCAGAACTACCACATGTGGACTGGATCCAGCAGAATGCAGCTGGGATAAAGAAAGCTTTTTGGCAGACAATTATTACAGAAGACTGATCCTGCGAAGATCATAAGAACAATCTAGGGGTTTCTCTGCAAGAAACATGTCTTGGAGGCTGAATTTAAGTAGTGTATGCAAAGGCTGAAGAGGCATCTCTTTCTCTTTCTCTTTCTCTTTCTCTTTCTCTTTCTCTTTCTCTTTCTCTTTCTCTTTCTCTTTCTCTTTCTCTTTCTCTTTCTCTTTCTCTTTCTCTTTCTCTTTCTCTTTCTCTTTCTCTTTCTCTTTCTCTTTCTCTTTCTCTTTCTCTTTCTCTTTCTCTTTCTCTTTCTCTTTCTCTTTCTCTTTCTCTTTCTCTTTCTCTTTCTCTTTCTCTTTCTCTTTCTCTTTCTCTTTCTCTTTCTCTTCTCTTTCTCTTTCTCTTTCTCTTTCTTTCCCTTTCCCTTTCCCTTTCCCTTTCCCTTTCCCTTTCCCTTTCCCTTTCCCTTTCCCTTTCCCTTTCCCTTTCCCTTTCCCTTTCCCTTTCCCTTTCCCTTTCCCTTTCCCTTTCCCTTTCCCTTTCCCTTTCCCTTTCCCTTTCCCTTTCCCTTTCCCTTTCCCTTTCCCTTTCTCTTTCTTTTCCCTTTCTTTCCTTCCTTCCTTCCTTCCTGCCTTCCTTCCTTCCTACCTTCCTTTCTTCCTGCCTTCCTTTCTTCCTGCCTTCCTTCCTGCCTGCCTGCCTTCCTTTCTTCCTGCCTTCCTGCCTGCCTTCCTTCCTTCCTTTCTTCCTGCCTGCCTTCCTGCCTTCCTTCCTGCCTTCCTTCCTGCCTTCCTTCCTTCCTTCCTTCCGGCCTGCCTTCCTTCCTGCCTTCCTTCCTTCCTTCCTTCCGGCCTGCCTTCCTTCCTGCCTGCCTTCCCTCCCTCCCCCGGGAAGAAGTGAGGACAGGAATTTTTGGATTTAAAGAGCAGGACACAAGTAATCACAAGATAACTGTCTCCATATTTAACCATAAGCACAAGTAAAACAGAATGCTTGGCACTGGTGAAAACACAGCCGTTCAGGAGGAACCCCCACATGCCACTCAGATGCTCTGTGACACCTTTACACCAAGCAGAATTCAGAGTGAGGATATTTAAACATCACTAGCATTTTTGTTTTGAGGCTAATTCATTCAGCACTGTGTTCTACTATTCCTTAGCATCAAACAGCAGCTTCACAGAAAGACCAGTCTGTCTGTATGAAATTATTGAGGGGGGAGGAGATATCTTAAAGTCTTTCTCTTCTCCACTGAAGTGCCTTTTTCTAACTGTGATGACTTTTCCACCTCAGTGCATCCTTAATAGGTATTTTTGTTAATCATTGAAAGAGGTGGAGGAATTTTTTAAAAAAATGAAAAAAAGAAAAAATAGACACCCTAGTATTGAAAAATGTCTTGGGATTATTAAGTATCTAAAATCCTTTAAGGAGAAGACATTTATTTGAATAAATCTCCCATTAAGTAATAAAAAAATCCACATTATTTTAAAAGTATCTGAAAGTGTATGTGTGTGAGAGAGAATGACTCATTTTTTCCGAAGGGCTCTAGGAAAGCTTTCAGGGAGAGGAGGAGATAAACTGTGCAACAATAAAAATCTTGAGAGAGAAATGCTTTGCTATCTCTTTTATAAAGATTGAGAACTTCTGTGGGGTTTCTTCTAGTCTTGTTAGGGTTTTTTTTTTGGACTTCAGGCACCTGAGCAGCCCAGAGCAAATCATGTAGCACAGCGGAAGCCATCCTCTGCATGAGTGAATATGTACCACAATATTTCATTCTGTACTCCTTTCTGAGTTAGCTCTTAGAGCTTCACAAAGCCTTTATAGGCAATGTCAAGAAGAAAGGGGACAAACAGGTGAAATGGAGAGAAAAGAAATTTGGAAAGCTCTGCTGAAGCATATTAAATACACATTTATCTCCAGGACCAACATCCCAAAACTGCCCTTAGAGACTGTCATATACACTTGTAAAGTGAAGAAAGTATTTCATTGCTTCAGATGATATATGCAGACTGAAAAGCAGATTTTCTTAGGAACCACAAATACAGGACTACCTGTACCCTCCCAGCTGAAATTCTTTCAGCAAGTGCATTAAGAAACAACGCGAGTAACCATTTTTTCCTTAATGGCTATGTGAAACATCTGTGTTGGGGAATGACCAGAGCTTGCAGACAACAATCTGTCTGAGCTGATAATAGCTGCCAGGCTCTTCTCCATGTTCCCAAGTGTAAAGGAATTATCAGCTGCGACACAGCCCATCCCATGTGCCTGAGGTCAGTCTCTGCCTCAAAGCCGCTCTTGGATAGACCAGCCATGGCATTTAACCATTTCACCCTCCCTCTCAAACAGAGGGTCTGTAGGAAAAATGCCTAGTTGAAAAGTTTCCCTGTCCCTTCTTAACTCCCAAATGCTTGTCCTGAGGATTATTTGGAAAAAGTCTCTTTGGCGTAGCACAGTGTCATCCAAGGGACTATTAGAGTAACTGAACAGAAACAAGACCAGGATTCCAGAGCCAGGACCAATTTGATTTATTTCATTTGTTCATAAAAATAAAAAATACATTCTCATCCCTTCTTCTTCCTTTAACAGCTTCTTACCTGGTGTATATAGTCCCTAGAGATATTTTCTCTCTCTAACCATAGTACAAGTTGCAAAACCCACCTCCTTCACTCTGAATTCACTGGTATGAAGTCATTGAGACTCCATTTTGTTCATTCTCCAGCATGTCATGGATCAGGAGCTCCATTTTAACTAAATTGCTAACTGCTTTGTGATTTCTTACCTGTTCAGCTAACTGTGTTTCCGAGCCTGAATCTCCCTGTATAGCTAAGAGAGACAGTGCCTAGCCCAGTGAATGACTGCTGTTCTCAAGAAACCAGATAGAAACCATCAATAAAAATTTCTAAGTGCATTTTTTTTAACCCTTGCATCTTAGTTGGATTTATTTCACAAACTCTGCTCTGTACTTTAAAGACAGCTTTCCAGACAGCTTTTCCTTGAATTTACAAGTCTCTTTCAGCTACCAAGACACTTCCTTACTTACATTGTTTTTTCTTATTTTAAGGCTTCAGGGTTAATACTGGAAGGACTCAGAGTCTCGGAGCTTTGGCATGTGCAAGTGCCTGTGGTAATACTGTCCCCATAGGTACTTGTAAAAGAGGATCTTTGTGATGAACATAATATAGCAGCCTAAATATATTCAGCTAAACTCTACCCAAGGGGTGGCGAGTACTGATCTCATTTTACATCTGTAGCATTAGAGAGCTTATATAGTGGACATGCATAGAGGAAAGGCAGTAAAGAAAGAGAACATTCATTCTTGATTTCTCTCTATATCTATTTATGCCCTGCTGAGACATGAGGAATTCACCAGTATTGTAAATCAGTCTCAAATTATCTCCCGTATTTCATTGCTGAAGAAATCAGCCAATAGAAGAATGGAGGTAATTGCAAAGCATCTTCTTACGGGGTATAAGGGGATGGATATGACTGACTTTTCCTGCTACAGAGGATGAGTTCATTGGGACTTTATTGTGGGGCGTTTTTTGGGGGGGACCCTATTAGTAATCAACCCAGAGAGTCAGCACCTAACTGATTCAACATCTACTGGAGCACCAGAAGGAAAGACACAAGTCTGTATAGAACAGTTTTCCAGTCTAAAGCAAATCAGTAACAGAAAGACAAAAAACTTTTCTTGGCTTTCAAGAGTGTTGAATGCTAGAAGAGAATTTATCAGGGCTGCAGGTGAAACAGACAAGGAAATATGCTGTTTATTTTAGTGCTGATTTGATTTTTTTTCTTTGTGTTGATGTGTAAGATGTGCTGACAATGTGATCTTCCCTCATCTATGACAGGAGAAATGAAGCTTTTATCACATACCTTAGAAAGAAGCACTGTTTAAGTAAGCTAAACCTATTGCTCTGGGCTATTCCTGTGACACAGCTCCTTTCATTATACATTAACTTAGATAAAACTATAGAGTGAGTCTTTCGCAAAACTCTTTATCTTCAAATCTTCAGAAGCCTGGGAGTAAATGCAATTCTTTCATTTTATAGATTAAGTCAGCAAGGGATGAGGGGCAGATTTGAAGGACTATGTGCAGTAAAATGAAACAAATATGAAGAATGTCAATAGCATCTCAGCCTGTATCAGAAACCATGTTGCCAGCAGGACTAGAGAAGAGATTGTCCCCCTGTACTTGGCACTAGTAAGACTGCACCTCAAATCCCATGTTCAGTTTTGGGCCCTCACAACAAGAAAGACATTGAGGTGCTGGAGCACGTCCAGAGAATTATAACAAAGCTGGTGAAAGAACTTAAGAACAAGTCTTACAAAGAGTGTCTGAGGGAACTGGGGTTGTTTAGCATGGAGAAAAGGAGACTGAGGGAAGGACTTATCACTCTCTAAAACTACCTGAAAGGAGGTTGGAGTGAAGTGGAGGTCAGTATCCTTTTCCCAAGTAACAAGTGATAAGACAAGAGAAAATGGTCTCAAGTTCTGCCAGGGTAGGTTTAGATTGGATATTAAAAAAACTTTCTTCACAGAAAGACAGAAAGGGTTGTCAAACACTGGAACATGCTGCCCAGGGAAGTGGTGGAGTCATCATCCCTGGAGGTATTTAAAAGAAGGTTAGATATGGTGCTCAGAGACATGGTTTAGTGATTGACCTGATATAGCTGGGTAAAGAGTTGGACTTGATGATCTTGAATGTCTTTTCCAGTTGAAATGCTTTTATTATTCTATGATAAGCAATGCGATCAAGTTTTTCTCCAACAACAATTAATACTGTCCTTGAGAAATCAAATAAATGAAAATTCTACTAGAACTACTGCAATGACTATAGGATTGGTGCTGCTTTACTATCCTATCCAGCTGTTGACATTGTCCGATCAATCAGGAACATTTGTTATCAAATTCTTGTACAAGTATAACCATCATAATAAGATAATGCTACCATCAATAGAATTAGCATTGCCACATAGCCTTATCTTTGCTCTTTGGGGGAACATTAGCTCATATTCTGTCTCACAGTAAAATCTCTGCCCTTCAGCCTGCTGACAAAAGTTACTTCCTACAACAGAACCAGAGCTCCTATTTGTCAACAGCAATTAGTAGGAAGAGAACATACATGTGTAAAAATACACAATAACAAAATTGCCTAGGGACAATCCAACACTCCTAAAATGACAGTTTGCTGTGGTTTATGTCCCAGTTTATGTAAGATTTTCTACACAAGTTAGTATTTCTTTGTTATGTTAAGGTCTGATCCTTCCAAGGCAAAGCCTGGGATGTCTACAGAAGGATATTTCTGTCCCTACTTTCCCCTTTCCCCTCTAAAATGTTATGAAGGAGTTAAATATGACCTGGGATGTATCTGATATTGTCCAGAATGACCATATCTAATTTAAGACAGTAAGGTAAATGAAGTAATGTCTAAGTCCACTTAAGTATTATATTAAATGTAATGGAAATTAAGAACAAACAGCATCTCATTTAAGTTTTTCTTGTGGTAACCATCAGGAATATCCAAGGAAGACATGTGTCACTGTATTTATATTCCTAGGGATGATATATGAGACTGAGAAAAAGTAGGACCCTCTGACCTTGTAGCCTGTATCCATGTCACACTTCTCTTGTTTTCACTGAATGTTGTGGTTTGAATCCACCCTGCCAGCAACAGAGAACCCTGCAGCCACTTGCTCACTCCTACCCATTTCCTTTGCGGAATGGGCAGGAGAAAATTCAACAAAAGGCTCAAGGATCAAGATTCAGGACACAGTGGACTCACCCTTCACTTATGATCATGGGCAAAAAATGGAGCAAATCTGGGGAGAAAACACCAGTTTAATTTAAACACTAAACCCACCGCTAGTTTCCTAATCAACTAGATCAGGGTAAGATAGCGAGAAAATAAATACAACTAGATTTGAAAGACATCTTTCCCCCACTCCTCACTTCTTTCCAGCTACATCGTCTACTCCAATACAGTGGGCCGGGGAACGGAAATTGCAGTCTGTTCATTGTACATTGTCCGTTCTGCTCCTTCTTCCTCAGTGAGAGGATTCCCTGCAGTCACGGGAGACAGTCCTCCTCAAACTTCTCCATCGTGTGTCCAGGCGCCGGTTAGCTCAGTGGTTTGAGTGCGGTGCTGACAACAATGACTGACACTGAGGTCGCGGGTTAGATTCCCTC
>NW_009737294.1:7649-13832 GCF_000703405.1 Apaloderma vittatum
CTTCATTCTATGATTCTATGATTCTATGATTCAACATGGCTGTATTTCTTCCTGAACTGCTCCAGCGTGGGTCGTTCACATGGGTTGCAGTCCTCTCAGTAGCAAACTGCTCTAGAGGAGTCTTGCCTCAGAGTCACAGCATGCTTCAGACACAGTCCTCTGCTCTGGTGTGGGGGCCTCCATGGGCTGCAATCTGGAGCTTATGGCACCATTAATCTACTTAGAATCACCATAGAATCATAGAATGGCATGGGCTGGAAGGGATCTTAGAGATCATCTAGTCCAACCTCCCTGTTGTGGGCAGGGACGCCACCTCTCGACTAGATTAGGCAACACATGGGGACCAAGAGGGAATTGAACCCGCGATCTCGGTGTTGTCATTGTTGTCAGCACTGTGCTCAAATCACTGAGCTAACCAGCCCCCTAACTTGGTCTACAGGCTTTCAGCCTGCCGTCTTATCATGGGTCTCAAAAAAATCTCTGCCCTGGTGCCCTTCTCCCTCTTCTTCCTCATCAACCTGGGTGGCTGTGATTGCTTCTCTCACCTCTCCCTCCTCTCCAGAACAACACAAGGGAATTTACCCAACAGGTTTCCTGACTGGCTTGGCCTTGGCCAATGGTGAGTCCAACTTTTAGCCAGGAGAGGCCCTAGAATCTTCTCACAGGAGCCACCCTCATTGACCCATGCTACAAAAAAACCACCAAACACAAACCCAACACACTGAGTAAGGACCAGTAGTTTGTAAAAGTCATCATTTAAAAGTCATCTTTCTTACTGACCTAACTGTAGCATTAGTCCAAGACTATGTGGCATAAGCTTACTTTGGGAAGGTTATCAGTCGACTTCACTCATGAGTGATATTTCGCAGTGATGATCTGAAGCTAATTTATATAGCATGGAATTGCTAGTTATTGCACGTGGGAAAATTCCCTGGTAACTTGCTTGCTTTAATCCTTTAATCCTTATGGCCACTGTTTCACTTATGAATAGGTCTTTCAGCACATAGTGTGGTTTAAATTTGCCCCTCATTAAAAAGTCATCTTAAAAGCACTTCCACAAACGCAAGAAAAAAGTAGGGCTATGGAGATGTGTGCTGTCCTCAGTGACAAGGCTCCTAATTTAAGATCTTTAGGTGCAGGGGAGATGAATCTAAGTACACTGAAGTACTGCTAGGCTGGAATTAAAAATGAATAATATCTAATCTGGGTGCACATAGACAGGAATTTTCGGATATACAAGAAAGAATTATTGTTTGAGGTCTCAAGTAGAACAGAAATCTATATGCATTAAGTAGCATTTCATTCTCTTAAAGAGGTTTTATTTCCTATTTTCTCAAGGGAAATATATCGCAGAACTCCTTTCCAAAGGTCTGTTCCAAAGTCTACATTGGGTAAGAACTTTCCTCTACCTGTAAATCTTATTCATAGGCATTCTGGCTTTTGCAGGTTATTGTTATGTTTGAAACATATGCGCCAAGACTATTTAAATGAGTTGTTAATTAGTCAGTGCTTAAACAACACGTTTTCTCTAGTGTACTGTTCCAATACTAATAACTCATGCTCTTCCCATCTGTTTGAATCCACCTGTTATCATTATTTTAAACCTATAATGAACAGTCTTCAATGGAGGAACCAACTTCATAATATACGTTCATATCCAGAAACAATTATAATTTTTGCTGCTATTATAAGGCACATGTTAACTAATTTCCTTTAATGTTGATATTATAAACTGAAATTCATACCAGAAATGAGACAAGGATGCTTTGGGGCAAACAGGATTTTAGATCTTTTGAAGGGGAAAAGATAATGGAAAGAAAAAATACATATTTCCACAAGACCACCTCCTTTTATTAAATTTTGCTTTTAATATGTATTTCACTAAATAAAGCTCAACATAACTTACACTGACAGTATGAGATTAATCTTCTACATATCTGAGCATCTTCCAATATTATATTCTTAAATGTCCCAAATGCAGAAATTTGCAGATGTTTTCATTTCCTAAGGAAAGTGATTTAGGACAGGGAAAACTAGATATACTGAGGCAATGGGAACCATTGTTCTGAGCCAGTATTATTGATGTACACCTTGCTCATATGTCTTAATCTCTGTTAAATTTCCTTTCCACTTATCAAAATAACACTTTGTTTAAAAAATTCCACTTGAAATAGTTTTTGCTTTAGAGATATTTATGGGATTTTTTTTTTCCAAAAATGCAGAGATATCAGTGAGACCACAGTAGAATAAATGAATCAAACATTTATGTGCACGTACTTGTGCAATCAAGAAATAAAGGAAAGAGCACGTGGCAATAAATCACAGCTTGTACTATTTCAAATAAAATCATACTCTGCTACCCCAAATGGAACTAATTTTTAAAAAAAGAAAAAAAAGAAAAAGTGAAATGGGACAACATTTTAAAAGAAATATCAGGTATATAAAAATACACTTTAGTGTATAAGGGTGTGTCAGAGGGCATATACCTCAATAGAGATCTGAGATTTTTTTTGGTCTTCTACACACAAGGATCCAGTGACATCCAAAATGTACTCACTACCCTTACAGCCTCCAGATTTCATCCTCTCTCTCCTGTTGAGCCGTGTCCTACCTGTCATGCACAGAGTAGCTGTCTCAGTCTGAGGGATCTCCGACATAAGACACCTGCGTACGGAATCACATTCCCGGTCAACACAACAGGAGTTTAAGGAAGGGTCCAGTTGACCAAATGTCAATGTGTAACACAGTTTTAATCTTTCAGCAACGGCTTTGACCCTACCAGAAGCATGCAGAGATACTTTCCAGTGATCTCATGTAAGATGTGTGCCAGCCTAGAGATGACGCGGCAATCTGCAAATCACTGAGTGAACCACAAAGAATAGGCTTGGAGCACTTAATCACCTCTGACTGGTGCTGAGCAAGTTAGGTAGTCTCAGGAAAACAGAAAGTGAAATAGATTGTTTTCATTAATACAGACATAATAAAGGCAGTAATTGGTGGTACAGCATTGGTAGTCTAATTCACTTCACTAAAACTGAAATCAGAATTTTACCCTAAGATACTGAATAGTCTTTCTCATGATTTGGTGGCACAGGATACCAGAAAACCGAGACCATACTGATACAGTTGTCATCTTCCCTTTCCCAGCAGGATCAAAGCATATGAGACCCTATATTCACAAGATAACATGATCTTATTTATGAACAATGCTTATAAACAAACAGGCAGAAAGCTGATCTGTGCCTGGATCCAGGGTTGAACAGTGTTGACAGATGGAAAACAGTAATTCCACATGCACATGTTCTTACAGTCTGCTCTGGTGGCCAACAGTATACAAGCTATGAGCTGCTGCCAAGTGAACTCCATGCAAAGTTGTTTCTCCATGTGAATTCCAGAAAACCTCCAGACCTATGTAATCAACATATGGAAATATCATTTCTCTGTTGCGTATCTGACTAGGAACTTGTAGATTTTCTTGAAATGTTGAACCCCTATTGTTACACTCCTGCCTCTATAAACAAACACATTACCGTTTTGAAGAAATTCAACAGAAGAAGTCATGAACAAAGCCAAATCTTGCCTTTCCATTTCAAGAAGGAGCTCTTGATCTCATGGCCTGTAAAAGGGTCACACACAGTCTCAGCCTGCATTTCTGAGTATTATTTCCCATCAGATTACTATCCAATTGCTTCAGAAGAGTTGCTCAAGATTTTGTTATAAAAGAAACTTATTTATGGCAGGTGCTTTCCACACACATCTATAGTATTCCTGCTCTGAAATATAATCATTTTATGTTTCCAATTCTTTAATATCCTTGCAACCTATGCCACAGTCACAGACTGTACATTTGGTGAAGCCTGATCAATGCATACTGAGCAGTATCAAAAATGTCTCTGTCTTTTGACAGTAAGAGTGTAACTTGACATACTACATGTGATATGTCATTCAGCATCACTAGAAACCTGTCATATCCTGCTGTTCTTGTTTCAGCATCACTCTTGACCAACCACTGTGCTATATTTCTCACTTTGCAGAGACAGCTTTTTCATTGCCCTGGCAAGTCACATGGGATAAAGATGTTGTTGTACCCAGGCAAATTTTTATAAGCAATTTCCAGTTAATTTTGCTATTTTCTCCAGAGATTTAAAATGCAGCTAATCAGAATGAAGACCATTTCCAGCCTCCATCAGTAACATTCGTTTGGTTTTACAGAATTATTGTAATCAACCGAAGAACATAGATTCTTCTATTCCTGTGTAATCTGCAATAGGACTGAGGATGCAAGTGCTGTTATGTGCAGAACATTTACTGCCCCAAGGACTTTGCAGCTGAGATTAAGACAGCATGCAGATGGGAAAAAATAACAGGGAGAAGTAAAGATGTAGGTAGCAGCAGGTTGAACAGATACTGCATATTTTGACAAGCTAAACTGTTAGATGTACTATTCAGAGAATAGTCAAGTTACATGAATAAAAGGAGTATTTATTGTGTTTGCTGTGTCACTGTATTTACAGGAGTGATCTGGTATTTAAGAAAAGGTTGAGCTGAAGGGAGGGTGCTGTAGGTGTATATAAGTCAGTGTAGCCTTGTCTGACTGAGAGCTAGTCTGGGTGAAGAAACTGAGGTTGTAGGAGTTATTTCAGCCTGGAAGTAGTCCTGAGGAGCATTGTAGCTCCAAGAAATACTTTCTGAAGTTAAAATCTCTGGCTGATATTCCTAGCACTGGGAAATAATTACATTCCTGGATGGGTCAGTAGTATCACTCCGAGTATCTGAGAAACAACTCCACACAAGCCTCCTCTCGATTTCCTTGTTTGGCTTGCCAGCTTCTGGTTGTAAGAGTAAAACTGAGAATAGGTTCTGCTCTCCAAACTGTATTTAAATTTCAATCAGGCAAAAATTTTATGTGTCCTACTATTAAGACAAAATAACACACAATTGAATTTTTCCTCCTATTCCACTTTCAAAAGCAGTGAGAGGTGAAATTTAGTGGTACCTTAATGGTACTCACAGTGGTACCAAAGGATGAGTTCTGAATGTGTCCTCTACTGCATGGAGCTCAACGAAATTTAGTCTGGCTTGCTGTGGCATACAAATATGTGTTTAAAATTAAATAAAGAGAATAACTCCACATAAATATTTCACATTCAGTACAATCAAGGATTGCATTAACATTGTAATACATTTAGTTACAAATGTGGTTTTGTTCTTGGAATGAGTCCTGAGATGTGTCAATGGCCCACAACCCTGCAGAGTGCTGAGCACCAACTGGCATTTGGACTCATGCTAATTTTGCTGTTCAAAAATATCAACCGTTGCCACTCTTCATTAGTTACACAGAGAGAAAACCTGTTACATTATTTTGCCTTGTGCATCATTGCTTCACAAGGAAGGTTGTTTTATGTATAAGGTATGTATTCATATCTTGTGTGCGTGTATATAAATCATATAAAATTGAGAGATTTCTCTGAAAAATGTTTATTCTTGGCACATAAACCTGAAATTCTCTAATTAAAACTCGCAAACATTTTAGGCTCTCCAAACCTACATTTGAGCAGCACTTGACATAATTATACTTACAGCTGTCTGATACACTTCCTTTCCCTATGACTTTTATTTTATGTTCGCCTCCACCATCATTTCTGTTATTTCCACAATTTCAACTTATTCTGTAGGGCCTGGATATAAACATGTTTGCACATATGTACAGAGACAAATACATTACCTAGTATTTTCAGGATCTATCTGGGGTTTTTTTAGAGTAAACTTTGGCATTTGTATAGGACAATGACTGTCATTATGGACTTCTATACACTCTTGGACTTACCAGAAAACATGTAAAAAATGTAAACAAAAAACTAAGAAAATCTGAGAGTGTGTGGACTTTACATGTTATTTTTGGTTCCTTAAGGAAAATGATTATTACTGACTACCACAGTGAACTCACTTGAGAATTAGATGTCCTTCTTCATTAGTTTACATTAAAAAAGGAAAAAAATATATGTCAACACTTAAAATACTCAGCAATGTGGACTGTACAACTTATTCCTGCTCCTCATAAAATCAGTGTTGAAACTCTGACCAAGAGAATTAACACCCCTGCCCCAACTCATTTATGGCTCAAATGGGCCCTAGGATAAACAGACAGTGAATACATCACAGAATCACAGAATCACAGAATGT
>NW_009737295.1:0-6169 GCF_000703405.1 Apaloderma vittatum
CCCAGGTGCAGGACCTTGCATTCTGACTTGTAGAAGCTCCATGTCTCTCCATTTTAGAGTCAATAAAACTAAGCGCAATGTAGTCTTGGCAATTAGGCCCTCAGCACCAAGTGTTTCATCCCTATAGTAGCCTACCTGCTACTGGAGACATAGGCTTAGCCTTCTGCCCCTGTTCCCTTGTTGTCTGAGAATGTGGTATAGGTGGGTCATACTCGTGTGAATCTTTCCTTTCCTCTCCTCTTATAATACCTGCGCATTCATCTGTATCACTTTTAATCTTCCACAGTGTTTATCTTACCTTTAGGCATACAGACAAAGCTACCCAGAGGAAAGCAAACCCACTGTTCCTCCCATGTATGAATGCAGTCTTGCAGATACACGTCACTAGTGATCAAGATTAGGAACCAACAGTAAATTCACATCCTTGAAACAGTTTCCTTTTGGATGGTATCCCTTGGTTACCTACTGACTCATAAGTACCAGTTTAGCAATAAAGATGACTATTATACTAGTAAAGCCTACACTGAGATAGGGAGATTAATATTTAAAGGCTTGAGTTACTGTGGCAGATTTAAACTCTGCTTTTGCATATGTTGACTTTTCTTTCTTTGGTGCTCTACACCAAAAGATTTACCTTTAAATCTTGTTTATTTGCTTAAAAATGCTGTCTTTTACTGGAAAGAATAACATTGAAATTGAGTATCTGCCTTTTAGCCAGGTAGATTCACCACAGATTGGAGTAGGAGAACACGTAACCTTTATGATGAGTCCTCATCTCATTCAAGGTGAGCTTTGGTTGCAGTCCTTATGTGTGGAGAAGTGTGGAACAGGGCTCATCTAACTGTGGTGCTCAGGACCTGATCCTGCAGTTACTGTACTTTGAGGTTCTCTGACCTGAGAAAGAAGGACTACACTTTGAAAGAATGTTTGAAAGACAGAATACTTGTGTTTGCAGCTGATTAATTAGTCTAGCCACAGACAGTCCCTTGTTGTGGGGGAGAATCTTGTGTGCCCTTTTGAGGGTGCGAGCTCTGCTGGCCGTGGCATATGCCTCCAATAGGGTCTCCCATGCCAAACAGGTCTCAGCTGAAGGGTAAGACTAAGTGTGTCCACGGGTAGGATGGGCTCGCTAGCCTCCCAGCAGCCATCCGAGGAGAAGGACAACTCTAACTCCAAATCCGGGCAGATGAAGCTTGTTTAGTCCTGTAAGGCCATCCGTCTAAGAGAAGGATACTCTAACTAAACCTAAGTCCTGAGGACTTTGCTGTCACTGTCCAAGCTCGCTAGGCCCTGGTAGATGAAGCTTGGGAGTAAAGAGTGGGGCCAGTTCTGCGCATGCTGAGCCTCACCTAGAAAGTCCATTGTGCAGGCTTGAAGGTTGCACCCACATTTGTAAAGTCCTGTAGCAACAGGCGAGGGATGAAATGGCAGGTGATAAGGTGCACTGGAAGCTGCAGATCCAACCCTGTGTGCAGGCGGTTCAGGACATTGGTCGCTCGAGACTGACCCCGGAGACGACAGTCTTGTTCGGCAACATCCTGAATGACCAAGCAGCCTTTTTCAAGGAGAGCACTGCTTGCTCCAAATGGAGAGGGGCCTAGAAAAGGTGACCTAACCAAAGATCATCTCCACCCTCCACACAGTGGGCTAATGGCGGCCAACGGGCATCTTCTGACGACGCAGAAAGAACCGTGCCTCGCCAATACCGCCTAAGGAGACTTCCCACTCTGCCTTTTGCAGCCGGACTTGCCTATCCCACATCGGCCTTTTTAGCCATCAGTGCGCTTGTAGCAAGCGTGGGTAGAGCCCTTCCCATATCTTCATTCACGAAGCCTAGCCATGATGATGAATTAGTCTAGCACAAGCCATGACCTGTGCCTCGAGCCCTGCAAATTTATCCGCTTGCTTTTCCTCTACCTGTCTGAAGGATTTGTGAGGCAGTTTAAATGGAAATTTGAGATCTTGGTATGTGGGCAGGAGTTGGAGTTCCTGTAGCGGTAATGGCAGGATTGTTCCTGGTGTTAATACAACAGTGAAGACAAGCCTGAAGCTATAACATTTCATATTTTGCTTAATTTAGCTTTATTGTGGAAGGACCACCACTTCCAATGAAGATAAATCCCAAGTGCAGTACATTGGTTCATAGCAAAATTACACTATTCTAAATCAGTCCTTCCTTTCAGTTTATTAAGTTTATGGACTTGGTTATGAGAGGGGAATAAGTGATTATGGAGAATATGAACAAGGAAGCTGTATACCTCCATGTATACCGCTGGTCATGTAACTTCTGCAAACATAATTCATCCCTGCATGCAGAGAACATAAGCTGAATGGTTTTATGGTGCTCTAAGTATCTTGGTTACAATTATTGCCCAAGGTAACATCACAGTTAATTTTTAGACTCTTGTGCATCTCTGCTCTTGGACAGAGTATATTGTGTTTAGAACAATAAAACTTTGCAGATTTTATTTCATTGTTAATGACACTTTGTATAGAAGAGGAAATACTCTCTTGCCATATACAGGGCTTTGTGATGAAGACATAGAATCATAGAATGGCATAGGCTGGAAGGGACCTTAGAGATCATCTAGTCCAACTTCCCTGTTGTGGGCAGGGACGCCACCTCTTGACTAGACCAGGCAACACATGGGCACCGAGCGGGAATTGAATCAAACACAGAGGAAGTCTGATTGGCAGTCCATGAGAAACCAATTCTTTCCATTACTTCATCCAAAGGTGGGTATAGAGTCTGTGGTATCTTGCCTTGATGAGTGGCTTCACGTTCTGTAAACCCCGAATTAAACGTAAAAATTACTGTGAATGTGAATGAACTGTTTCACCGCTTAGCAAGCCTGATAATTTAATCCTAAGCTATATGTTTTCTTTGAGTGCATTCTACTGCAGACTTTGTAGAAAGCTTTGCTTTGTGGCTTGCCACAGCATTATGATAGACATCTTTCCTTTTATTCAAAATGAATACAAATGGACAACCTTTACTGAGCCACCATTTTAGTAGTGTTACTTGGTGACCCTACCAGTGTCTCACCAAGTCCTGAGACTACCCATGTCCACTCTTATGTCATTAGTTGACAAAAGAAGAGGCATTCATAAAAAAAAAAATTCACCAAATTAACGGTTCTGCCATCCAGAGGGTAACTTTGTTTTTGTTTCCTTTGTGTTACTGTTGTTAAACTCAGTGATTAGTGAGCTAAACCAGGATTTTCAGAACTGATGAGTGCTTTCTGAATTATGTGAGTTGCATTCGGGATGACATTTTAAAAGGACCTAATCCTCAACATTTGGCAGTTCTTCTCAGAAAATTAGACTGTTTCCAGGTAGCTCAGGCTGAACAGGGAAAACGGAAGTAACCAATTTCTGCAGGTTTCCCAAATTTACATCCAAATTTCATTTGTTGTAATGTTTCCTCTCTCCCAAGTTCTTATACAGTAGCTTCTGAGATGTGGAAGAGATATTATTTGTTTTTCCAGTGTTTTGGATGCTTTTTTTTTCAGCTGGATGATATTTGGTTGGACCCAGTGCCTTGAATTTGACTTGTTATGTTTTTGTATTTTCACTGTTTTGTAAATAAACCCAAGCACTCCTTTTTGGCATGGATATTTTAAGAAAGTTTATCACATGCTGAACAAAGAGACACATGGCCCTGCTGTGTGAGTTGTGTTGCAGAGATGTACTAGTAAGTGCATTTATAGCGGCAATGTTCATGGAGGACCCTGAGAGCATGTGCTGGGGAACAGAAGTCATCTGCATGAACCATCTGGAGCAAGTCCCTGACCGTGAGTGACAAATACTGAATGTGGCTGTGGTCCCAATGTGCTGCTGGGGCATCACGGCAGGGCTCAAGGCACCTCCATGGAGGCCAGGCTGTGTTATCAGCCCATGGGTGAGAGACAGGATTGGTGGGTCCCATGGCCAGGCAGCATAGGGCTGGCGGGAGCTGGAGACTGGCACTACTGCACGCTGGGACATGGGGTAAATAGGGTTGTGGGCCATGGGTAGGGGTTGTCCCCTGGAGACATCAGACAAGGACACGAATGGCTATTCATGCCCTCAAGACCCTGGTGTCAGCTTTAATGTTAACAAGACTCACAAAGCCACCAATGGTTTGGGATTTATGGATGTTTGTGGGTAACATACTGGCAATAAATGAGGTTGAAATCTGCTAAAGAAGTTGGCCATTATTAATAACTTCCCTTGATCAAATTAATGAATTTCAGGATGATAGCACACAGTAATCTCTCCTTGGAGACCATTCTTGGCAGGAGATATATGCCTGTAGCCATTGTCTGTCTGTGCGTGTGTGACAGGACAGGATGAAATAATAGGCGTGAGCTGCTTATATGTGGTTATAGTTGTATTCCTTTGCCTAAATGTGTAAACCCTAACTTCTGCTTTGAATTTAGCATATTGACGGTGTTAAAAGTGCCTTATAATGCTGCCTTTCTGAGCCTTTCTTGTGAGGATTATCAGGCTATATTTCTTGCTTCCAGTTGTCTTTCTTTCTACAGTATCAAGCTGCTGTGCAGTCTCACCCCAGAAACTGGTGCACATTGTCTCTGATAGATGTGTCCCAGTCATGGTATTACACCCACCAGGATCAAAAAGTGCCATAGCAAACCCAGGGTGCTTAGACTTGTCCAAAAGTGAATGAGCTGACTTAGACACAGTCTTCTCAGTGTTTGAAGACTTTGGGCTGATCTTTAGGAGTTCACAGCCACATGCTTTCCAGCTGGGGCGAGAGCATGAGCAGGCTTGTGCATCTCTAATTTCACTGTATACTATGATATATTCTAGCCAGAGAGTCACGTTTGAGTTGATTGAGGGATGGTAGTTATTTCTGGTTTATTGCTTTGTGTATTCCTTTTCCTCACTGGTTTCCAGCCAGGCATGGAAGAATTGCTCCAACTGCATTATGCTACCTTCAGCAGAAAAACCACATTTCTGGCAAGGGAGTAAATACATACAATATTTTTAGCCACGTTTTACTTCCTTAAGAGGCACAGATGTGTTTGAAGAAATATCAAAATGTGCTGAGGCATAGCTGAAAACCAGTCCTGAAACTTCTGGAACTTCACAGCCAAGAAATTAAGCAGCAGAGGGAGGTTGCCGAGAAGCCCAGCATTTGGGTTGACCTGGGCTATCCGTCTGCATCAATAAGTAAAGTGAACTGATTGGAGTGGATCTGTAGAGCAAAACAGTCTGCACGGAAAATGCAACACCCAAGACACGTTTCAGAGGGATTTACTCTGGATTAGTCTACTCTGGCCCTGTGGAGTCCATGTCCATCAGTAACTGCACTGCCATAGGGGCAGTTGTGGAAACCTTCTTCCAGAGAAGTTTCATCTGAAAGACACTCAGTTTGTGTTCTCCAGCACTACTCAGGCATGTGAAACTAAACATGGTAAATGGAGGACAATCAGGAAGTGAACTTCAAAAGGACAGTCTTGATCTGAACTTAAAGGGCAACATAGATGCACCTGTAATCTTTCCCAGTACGCTCTGGATTTCTATGAAGTAGTTTAGGAAGCTGCTCCAGAACTCTTAACACTTTACAAAGGCCTCACATTTATTTCTCATCACAATGTTGGCAAACATAAGATTTTTTTCCCAAGCTAAATGTCCAATTATGGCTCAAGTACTTTGTTTGACTGGTGGTAAAACCCATTGTGTGCACTGGGGTTTTTGGAAAGGCCAACTTGCTGCAATCTAGTAGCCCACACAGATGGCTGGCTTGAAAGCAAACTTACTGGTTTTATTCAAATATCATTAAGGGCATGTGAAAGCTGAAGGAATTTCTTAAGACATGAGGGGAATAGAATCTACATTTAATGAAATTTGCCAGCTGAAGAGAACTAAGGCTTATGTCTTCTGTGGTGTTGTTTCTGCAATGAAATTGCCAAGAGGGCTTTCATCTGTTTCCTACGGTGCATTATTTTTTTCCCCAGCTGAAGATGAATAGATGTGAAGAACAACCTTTCAAATGTTTAAGAGCTGAGGGAGATGAATGGGATTCAAGAGCAGATGAATATTTTTCTTCTGAGCTTGCAGGAGCTTTGTGCATGATTAACACTTGTGTTCCTTGTGTGTCATGGCCTGGGTAGTGGCAGGAAGCTGAAGCCACTGGTCAGGATTTAGAATGTGAAATTGTTTC